>NC_056746.1:1021762100-1022062100 GCF_019279795.1 Protopterus annectens | reverse complement strand
CCTCTGAGCGTCGGCCCCAAAACCCAGACTGAAATACAAAAGGAGGGGGTGTATCCATTTTCATAAAGGATGCCCACACCTCCAAGTTAGTGGCACAGCATGAGGCCTTGGAGACCATGCAAGTGTAACTAACATTGGGCAAAGCATCAGATAGCAGCCTGCTACAGATCACATACCTTGTCTCAGGACCCTCACTCAGTATTCCTGAGAACACTGGAAAATATAAAGGTTCTACCGAACACCATGATATGAGGAGATGTCAACTACCCAATCATTGACTGAGAGAATTACTCGAGTACAAAGACCTTTGCCCAATGCTTCCTAGAGTTTATAAACTCAAATGGCCTGGAACAGCAGGTCACCATGCCCACTAGAGGTGACAACATACTGGACCTGATCATCACCAACATGGGGGATCAGTGTTCCGCACCAGAGGTAAAACCCTCACTGGGAATATCAGATCATGAAGTAATCACACTGGACAGCCACATCCTGACCCCGCCCAGTCAACTAAATCACTGTGAAAAACTTTCAAAAGCAAACTTCAGACTCCTCAAGACCGAAGTGGAAAGTTTCAAAGCCCCCTTGCTACAGAATAACGCTATCCAATCTGCAGAATCCTTTATGAGTGCATTCTATGAGCATCTACAGGGATGCATAGATCGAGCCATCCCAACTAAAACTAAGACTCACTCTTCCAAAAAGAAGAACTCAATCTGGTGGTCCTTGCCCATAAATAAGCTATACAACAGAAGGAGGAAACTAACACATGATAGAGCAAAATTCCAAAAAGGAAAGGCATCACTGATCATTATTAGCAAGAAACTATGATCGCTCATAAAATAATCCAAGTCCAGTTTCTAAAGAAAAATTGCCAAGGAATCTAAAGATAACCACAAAGCCTTCTTTAGCTATATCAAACATTTAGGTGGCAACTCTCAGATATGCTTTCAGCTACTGCAAAATGGCAAAACAATACAGTGAACCAACTGACATTGCCAACATCCTGGTGGACAAGTTCAGTACAAACTTCACCCCCCCCACCCCCAAAAGGGCCCGTGTCCATCCCAGAAGAATGCAGAGCCCCAGACTTCATGGGCATGCAGGTAAAAACAGCCCTCTCCAAAACTAAGAACACAGCATCAATGGGACTGGATGGTGTCCCAGGCTGAATCTTACACGAGTTCCAAAAGGAACTAAACCATCACCTACATTCACTGTTCAGACTCAACCTTACCACTGGCTATGTACCCAAAGAATGGCGTACAGCAACAGTCATCCCTCTCCAAAAAGGTAGTGCCACAACAGAATCTGGGAACTATTGCCCTATAAGCCTACCCAGTCTGGTCTGCAAAGCAATGGAGCAAAGTATCATGGAACTCATAAACAGAGACATTGGGAACCTCCAGACACTGGATTTTGCTTTGTTAAAGGCAGATCCTGCCTCCTAAACCTAGTTGACTTCTTTGAAACAGTTACCAAGGTCATAGATGAAGGGAAAGTAGTCCACACAGCCTACCTGGACCTCACAAAGGCCTTCAACACCATTCCCCACTCTGGCATCATAGACAAGCTTACCATCTTGAACATTAATCTCTATGTCATGAGATGGGTGGCTAACTGGCTCATGGATAGAACACACATGGTCAGAGTTGCGGGTGCCATGTCCAACTCTAAACCAGTCACAAGTGGCATCCCACAGGTCTTGGTCCTGGGACCCCTCCTGTTCAGTATATACATCTCTGAGGTACAGGCAAGCACGGAAGGACTATGGCTGACTAAGTTCGCAAATGACTACAAACTGGTGGCCATAATCAATTCTCCAGCTGACACAGACATCCTCCAGAAAGGTCTTACAGAGACAGATACCTGGTGTCTAAACAATGGCCTCAAGCTGAATGCCAAAAAATGCAGTCATCCCCTTTGGATAAAACAAAGTGCCCACAAATTACCACATAGGTGGTAATCCAGTAGGTAAAGAAATGTAATTAGGGACCTGGGGACCCAGGTAGATAGTAAACTCTCCTTTGATAATCACATTGCCAAAGTGTTTAGAAATTCCTTCTATGTAGGCCACCTAATGTCATCTAATGTAACCCACATTGTCAAGTCTGATGATGTCACCATCCTACAAATATACCTGTGGAAAAAAGAACTCCCATTAATGTGCATAGAGTGGTGTGTAAATGTGTACTGCTGTAATATCATAATGTAGTTACGTAGGGGTTTGAATTCTGCACTTGCCAACTGTATGAGTGTGTGTGTCTCCCTGAAGAGGAGCAACCTTTTTGGAGACTACCCACACACCTTGAAAGTGGTATAGTCATCTTTGTCAAGTCTGATGATGTCTCCATCCTACAAATATACCTGTGGAAAGAAGACCTCCCAATAATGTATATAGCGCGTCGTGTAAACGTGTACTGCTGTAGTATTATAATCTAGGTAGGGGTTTGAATCCTGCACTTGCCGAGTGTGTGTGCTTCCCTGGAGAGGAGCAACCTTTTTGGAGACTACCCACACACCTTGAAAGTGGTATAGTCATCTTTGTCAAGTCTGATAATGTCACCATCCTACAAATATACCTGTGGAAAGGAGAAATCCCAGTAATGTGCATAGCATGTTGTGTAAATGCGTACTGTTGTCATTTCATAATGTAGTTAGGAAGGAGTTTGAATCCTGCATTTGCTGACTGTGTGTGTGTGCTATAGGTGTGTGACACTGCTGATCAATGGAGAGTGTTTTTGCTTTTTCTAGTGTATGACACATCACAATGACAACTGTATGTGCATTACACATGAAAGGTGGCTGTGGGGCAAATACATATACATACATGTGACCTCAATTATTTCATAGGTGGGTACTCTGCATTCTCCATGAACACATCTGTTATCTTTGCCAGAGCATGCTGGCACTTTCCAGACCTTAGGTCACTTCTGTATGCTTGTGACAAGCTTAGCCACTGCAGTGATCCCTGGGCTATGTCATCCGTTTCACATCCACTCATCATGGTTTCTATTGAATAGTGTGAGTGAGGGTTTATGCTTGAGGTATATTTGAAACCTGTTCAAAAGCAAGCAAAGTCTGGCAAAGATGACTAATCATTATAGGTGTGCAACAACCTCTGTGGATCTGCATGCAAACCCTTTATTGCTTATGTGCTCCACAGAGGGATTTCCAAAACCCTTTTGTAATGTGATTATCAAAGAAGAGATGACTTAACACATGGCTCTATGTATACATTAGTACCTGTTCCACATTTTGGGGGCTACTACCTATGTGGTACTCTGGGGATACTTTGTTTTGTAAAAGTGGATAACAATGCTTTCTTTGGCTTATAGCTTTACAGCATGAGTTTGACACCAGGTATCTTTCTGTATGATACACTTTTGGAGGATGTGTGTGTCATCTGGAGAATGAAGTATAGCCCACAGTATGCATTGTCATCAAACATGGGCAGACGTATCTCTACTGTGTTTGATTGTACCTAAGAAAGCTATATGCCAAACAGGAGTGGTCCCAGGACTGATTGCAGGTGAATACCAGTTGTTACTGGCATAGAATAGTACATGGAGGCTGCAAATGTTAGTGGGTCCTACATCTGTGCATCAGTTGTCACGCTATCATCGAACAATTGTTTATGCTCAGTCTGTTGAGGTTATGTATAATACCAGAATGTGGGATGGGTATGAATTGCTACTGAGCTATACCTTGGCTGTGTTGACCTCCCCTCCCTCACCTATAGCCTTGTTGACTGGCTTGAAGTCTACTAGATGTAGGAGCCATGATCTGGCCTTTAGAGAACCTAAGTGGGTATGGTACAGTGTTTGCAGGTTCATAATGTCTCTGTTAATGAGTTCCATAATGCTGTGCTCCATAGCCTTCCGGATAACATTTGTCTGGCTTATAGGGTGAGAGTTTCCAGGACCTGTTGTAGTTCTACCCTTAATCAATTTTTGTTAACATTTGCACTGGGTGTGATGAGGGTGGACAGGTTTAAGAATAAAGTATATTAGAGTGTCAGGCCAGGTTTGAAGGTTAGTAGACCAAGCCAGATAGGCAGGATTAAGTTGGTTTGTACATGTGCTGAGGAGGGATGCAGAGTATATTGTGAAATAGATGCTAAGGATGAAGCCGCCAGGTAACAGGAAAATAGTGTAATTACATATGACACCTGCTAGGTGGTCATGGATACTGTCATTTACTGAGGTGTTATGAGCCCTCTGTGCCCTTAGTCCCTGTCTGGTGTACTGCTCCGTTTGTGCCTGTGCCTCCATGACAGCCTGGAACATGCATGTGGTTGAAAGAGTTGTGGCACGTCTGCCAGGGGCATGAACACCAGCAGTGCTCTGACAAGATCCCCTGTGCATCTGCCTATGTGGTACTGTTCAAGACATCTGGCTATGGCTGCTGTGTCCTGATACATATGCCATAGATACCACACTGTCCTAGCCAGTGCCAACTGTACACTGTCCCTCAGCTAAGAGCAATGGTGATGATAGATGTACAGGCAGTATGACTGTGTGCATTGATGGGGTGGAGTCTTGTGTACTGTCAATTAGTGGGCCAACAACAGACCCTGACAAACCTGCCTGTGCCTCAACACACCTATCCTCATGATCACTGTCTGTCTAAGTGACATCAGGTTCCCTGCTGTACTGAACCAGCCCCACCTCAGCACCTGTGAGAGGAAAACAAGAAACACACTTCAAGACCTGAACATGATGTCAGATCACATGCTCACATGCACACATGCGCACATGTGCACATGCACACATGCACATGTACAAATGCACATGCACACATGCACACATGCACACATGCACACATGCACACATGCACATGGACACATGCACACACTCACACACACAAATACACTCCTCCCTAAAGCAGACACACACAACACCAGCAATCTCAGAACATACACAATAGCAGGTGATGGTGAGGTACAGTATCACAAGCAAAACAGTCATATCACACATGTCAGCATGCAGGACATGTGTTGCTCAACAGCATGCAGTGCAAGTGTTGACAGTCCTTGTTACTAACAGTATACATGGCTTTGATGCATGTGTTTTGTTATTAGGTGATTGGCATTCCCCTGGAACGCAATGTATACATGGACACAACATTGCTGTGCAAGTATTAAAAACTATTTAATGTACTGTTCACCATCACTCACAGGTATACATACCATGGCTGGATGTGTATCTGTGTGTCACATAGATATCCAATTCTGATCAGAGCCTCTGTGTCTTTAGCAAATAATTGTGGACACAGTTTTATCTCATGCATGATGTGTATACACACAAGATCAGTGGTGCGTGTATAACTGATGGAATACCATTGGTCCACATAGCCAATGTATAGTAGTTATGGTGAGTGTAGATCATATTGTGGACATGCCAGTATCATCCATGACATGGCATGCTAAAACACAACTGCATATTTAAACATCACAGATACCCAATGTGTGTCATATGACCTAGTCACTCAATAGCATCACAAGACATATATGTGTCAGTTGTGCAAATGGTGATTGGTATGCATATTGTTTAGAGGTGCATATATTTGCACACACACAACATTGAGGTGTATAGCAATGAAAGCTATGTGTAGTACTGTGGTTACAATAACTGGATGGGGTATAGTAACATAGGCCATCATCATGAAGCATCATGTGGTCACTCAAGACTACAGATGTTTTCCAAACCACCACTAATTATGCTGTACCGAAACTGTACTACCTTGGCTACATTCACCATTTCACAACCAGTTGTTACATGGGTTTGTAAGGAGGCCAATAAGGAGCATTCCCTGACATGAATGTGTAGTGTGTTGAAGAGTATTTTAATGCCCCATGATAGGCCTCTACCCCTCAGGTATATTATGTGTAATGTGTGGATGAGATTTTAGATACTGGAGTGTGTCTTTACAGAGGGTTTATGAATCCTTTATGTGTAGCATGTTAAAATTCTCTGTGTATGACATAGTTGTGTATGTTATGTGCATATTGAGTATCAACTTTGCCTATCCAATGGTCATTACAGTGAAGTCACATTTGTTTGAGATGGTCTGGGTATTGCATGTGTTTGAGGCAGCTAATCACATTAGTGAGATGTGTGTGGTCTTACACCAAACATGCACAGCATGCATTATGGGTAGGTGTGTTACATGTGTACATGGCCTACACCTTAACTATGACATGCACTTTTTATTTACAATAATAAATGTAGAACACACTCACCAGCATCTGTCTGCTGCCTTGATGTCACCCCAGAGGGACCTACATAGAGATGAGACATTTTGTCAGTGGCCACAACTGTGCATTGCTACTGTTTATTTGCAATCTTACAGCAGAACAACAGTTTACATTCGCATGCCTGCAGATTATGCTCCAAATGATCAGTATTGCACAACAATGGGCTCCACATCTTCTAACTACACACTCCATATCTCACATATGCATGATCTACCAATACAAATAAGAGTAGTCTACAGATATGCCATGTTACCTGCATGCTCCATGTGTGCTTGCTGGGTGGCTCCAACCTCCATCATGGTGTATGTCTGCTGCTTTTGCTGTTGGGCAGGTGCCACAAGGCTCTGGTGAGGGGGGGTGTGGGTATTAACACCACCTCCTGTTGCAAGCTGTTGTCTCCACACATCAGAAGCATGCTGACGGACATGTGTGAGTAGATCACTGCAGTGGTGACGTACCTGCTCATATGTCCGGTTATGCAGGCCTACCTCATTTACCCTCCTGACAACATCTTGCCACATTGCAGTATGCTTCTGCTGGTCCTGGCTCGTTCGTGAGAACATTAGACTGTAGTGCTGAATCATGCAGCTAGTAATGATCTCATCTTCAGCACTACTATAGCTGGGATTTCTGTGATGTGTCATGATCCCTGGAAGACATAAAGAAAAAATATGTCTGAGCAAGTCATATGGCACACTTAACATTATACAGTACAGATATCACTGAACTGACATATATAGCAACCTATTAGCTAACTAAGAGTGAAACACTTTGACTATCACTTATCACTGCTCACCCCACAACTGCTTGAAAGTGCCTGGCTCACTATCTAATGAACCATGCTCTGCACAACAACAAAATAAAATAACTATATAAGACTATACAAGAGTATCTGGCACAATGTATAGAACACAATGCACCACTTAGCCACAGCAGATATACATCAAGCTGATGTGTAAAGAAATATGTTATCCATCACAATGAGTGTAAGGTCCATTAAATGTATTACTATTATACCACACAACTTGTTAATGGCAAACCCATGGCCAAAATATGTGTACAATTGGGAATATAGGTCGCATACTGCTGTAGTACAGTATAAATGCTGCTATATACGCAGTTATATGTTTTACCACACATATGACAGAGGACATGTTACAGACATACACCCAGACACATCAGACATAATTACAGGACTCAAAGGTATGGTATCCCAGATAAGCTTTACATGTGTACTATACAGTAATGTGTGTCAGTACTTACAAAACCTTAATCTTGAGGAATGTAATATGTGATGAATACAGGGACCAAACAAAACAGTGGATGCAAGCAATGTGGACATACACCATACTTTGCTGTACAGGCCCAGAGCTTCAAGTAGTACTACAGTACACACAGGATTTGGATTCAACATCAGTACCAATCAATAATGATAGATGTAGTGCTTTAGCCTCCAATGACACACTCCAGTTAAAACCAAGGGACTTAATCACACTGTATGCCATAACACTTTTTCTGCCTAGCAACAGAATACACAGCTGTTGCTGGGATCAAAGCAAGGATCCATAATACCATGACATAAACAGTTTCCCACTAAGCTATCCCACAAATACATATCTTTGATGTATTTACAAACACATTGACCATCACAGTCAGTTAACAGTACAAAGAATCTATTGCAACAAGTAGATGTAGGTGTGTATGAGTATATATGACTCTCTCTCTCTCTCTCTGTATATATATATATATATATATATATATATATATATATATATATATGTATATATACATATACAAATCCATTGGTGTACGTATACATATATATGTAGGCACATATACATTTCACCTTTCATAGTAGGAATATCAATTATACAAAGGAGGTGAGGTGTACAGTAATGTAATAATATCACACAGTCTTGTGATAAATGCATTGAAAGTGTTCACAGCCCAGGTAGCTTTAGTAGGCCTCACTGGCTTCAACACTGCAAGCTGAACAAACCACCCACACCGTTTAACCACCACATGTCATATACCAGCACTGTATGCTGTCTTGTTTGTCACACACTAAAACCTACATACAAATATGCGCATACTAACCTTCACCAATATATATATCTCCACCCTTCAAAAACAGTTGCAATATGTCCCCTGCTCTATGCACATATACAGATGTGAATATATATGACACATATATATTTCTCCATATGTGTGTGTGGCATAAACACACACAAGGTCCACACTTTTGTAAATCCCTCAACCTCACAGCTGAACTGTTGGGCCTTGCTGCAACACAAACAGGTGTCACATGTGAACACACACTAACATTAGAAGGGGTATATATAGCTACAAATGCTAGATAAGCATACTAGACTGCTAAAGCAGTTGCCAATTCTAAGCTACACTTTAATATGACTATCATGCATGTGTTGCTCTGTCACACCCATGTTTATATAATGGCAGCACTAATCCCCCCAACAGCCATTGGCCATACTACTGTACAGAACACAGATAACATGGATCAGATCTTTGACATTTAATGCTGAGCTACACATTTCACAGGTATGTCCCACTGCCCACAGGTACACACTGTATTGTCCATAGCAGTAGTTAAGCAGGACGTCTGTGCATAGATAAGTACTGTTGCCACATATGAATGGTTCACATTATGTAGACTACTCTTCAAAAACATCTACTACATGCCAGTAAATACATATGTGTCACACACCTTTCCTTTGTATGATTTGGTATTATGTCTTTTTATTTTTCCTTTTCTTTGTCTCTCTTTCTCTGTCAGTCTCTGCATAGAGTGATTGAGTTTGTTGGCAGTGATTGCAGACTGCTTTTGTAGGTATTTGCACATGAGCACGTGATGGCCTCTGCACCAATTAGTGGCCACCATTTGCTAATTGCATGCAGCCTGTTGTGTAGTAATTGCAGTAATCACTGTCATAGCAACCCAATACTATAAATTGCTGACTCGTGCAGGCGTGGCCCTTTCATCTTTCCAAGATGGAGATCATCCTTGTTTGGTGTGTACATCATTGTTTAAGACAGAAGGTTGGTATAGTTCTTATATCAAAAGCCAGGGGTGTAGCCAATGATTTACATTTTGTACTCAGACCTAAATGTTGCTGCTTCCAGTACACACTTGTCAGTGTAAAAATGTAGTCACTCCTCAAAATGCTACCCCAAGATACATGGAAAGATGTACTTTCTTTTCAACTGTTACAATTAACTGCCATACAAAGCTAGTTATTGAGATGTATTCCTTTGTCACAAGAATTGTTTGTGAACTGCTATACTGTGAATATTCATCTACTCAGTTCTAAACAGTTTGTTCTTTTTTTAGTGTTGACAGCACAAGCTGCTCAAGAAAACTGTACACATTTCAGTACTGTGAGTATGCTTACCTACATCCTTGGTAGACCCTGCACACACATGTATATTCTACATTTGAGTAGGGGTGCAGAAGTACAGAGAGCATACGTATTATTGTGTAGATTTTATCTTGCTGGACTTACAGGGTTGCTGTGTACATGTTAGTTTATCAAGGCAAGTAGTCTGTCTGCGTAACTCCCAACTGTGGACCTATCCACATGGTAGACAGAGATTAGCCTGTTATTCTTTGTCTGTGCACCACACAGGTCTTTTCAGCACTAGAGCAATGGCATTCTTACAGTTGGTTGCTACCAGTACATGGCTACATCCTTTTGTATTTCAGTGTTGTATTCCTACATAAGGGTATGCTTCCGGAACTCCTTCCAAAGCTATTTGTACAGTGTGTAACAGCAGAAAGACTGCTATGCCTCTGTGTTTCTGCCTCTGCCAGACCCCTCAAACACTCAGGTACATATTTGAACAGACTCAAGGAAAAGTAGAGAAAAAGTCAGGGACACCTTTAACATATTAGAGCCATTAAGTTGAGACTTTGAGAGAACCAGAGCATATGGATTAATACACCTTTTCTGAAGTAAAAGAAGTGTCCAACTCTTAATTATTGTCATTACTCATTACGTGTAATTCACCACCTTTCTGGCCAAAGTCAGTAGTTTTCGGTGGGATTCAGAGGGACAGAGCTAAATTTTGTTTCATAATCAGGGACATCCCTGAAAATTAGGGACAGTTGGGAGGTATGGCCTCTGCCCTAAACAGATATGCCAGTATTTGTCCTGCTATGATACTGTGTGGTGGTTGTAAAGTGATGGTGTAACATTATTTCCTGCTAGAATGGCTGCTTCTCTTATCACAGTCATGTAATGTAATCCCACAACAACTGTTGGTAAAGATTAACAGAACAAGTTGTGTGGTATGGCATTCCTATTTTTCCTTTACATTCACTCATTCTGATGCATGATGTATTTATTTCAGCACCAGCTTGTATATTTACCGTGGCTTAGTGGTACTTCATGTTGTGGGGTGTGTACAAGGTCCAGGGTTCGAGGCTGACAGAGGCGTTTTATTTTGCTCCTGAGCAGAACAAGGGCCCTCACATACAGAATGACTAAGGTACTTTTAATCAGTTATAAGCAGGTTTCTGTGGGTTTGCGTGATGCTTAGCAATGCTTAGCTAAGTGCAAACAAGTGCACACTCGCACAAACCCACTAACTACTGCTTAATAGTGTTTACTCCCACTAACCCCCATGCTCATTTCTTTGAAAGAAAAGAAAAATGGGGAGATAAGAAAGTGGTGAAACAGGGGCACAAAGTGGGAAAGACAGAAGGGAAAATAGCTCGGGATATGCAGGACAGGTGTAGGGAAGGTCCATAGCTGCCCATTTCTTTAACAGCAACAGCTGTGCTTGTGGAATACATTTGGAGGTAAATATGAAACCTTCAACCCTTGAGAGAGGGGTGAGGATAACAAAGAATTTTGTAATGCCAATTAAATTACATTTTATGTGCCTAGGGGACATGTGTGCAAAATGGGCAGCTATGTGTGGGGCATATTTTTTTTTTTTTGGGAGCAGATTGCCCTTTTTTTTCAGGTGAGAGTGGAATGTGGGGTAGGGGAAGTAGGTATATTTGGGGAGGTAGGTTGGGGAGGTAAACAGACAAGACAAACAAGATGCATACAGAGGTGGAATATTACACATGTGGTGGGTGAACACCATTGACGGGGAGGGATGTTTGGAAATCACAAGCCCATGAGTCCACAGATGGCAACAGTAAAACTGAGATCTCCACCCATGGGGAGTCACCACTGCACCTTCACAGCCCAGAGGGTGGCTGTGCTGAGGGCTATGTAGGAGGGGCAGGCTGACCTGGGAGTTGCACCACTTGTGTCTCAAGCTGGCATAGAGGTTCTGCAACAGAACACTCAATCTCTCTACGCACCACAGCCTGGACCGTTCGAGGGGTGATAGGTGGCCCTCCTCCGCCCATGCTTGCACAGGGGGCTGAGCCCCATCCCCTGCAATGCTTCCACCTGAAGGTGGCACAGGGCCAATGGAGGAGGAGGTCCCAGGCTGGACACCAGACCTGCTGGTGCCAGGTGGCATGGCCAGCTGAGGTGGGACAGGTGGGTCCGCTGGGACCGGCCTTCCCATACAAACTATGTTTTGGAGAATTTAATAAGTATATGGGTTAGTAACAGTCAACAGCATTCCCAGTTAGGTATAACAGCATGCAGAAGTATCCCCATTAAACTAACACACCAGAGTTTCAACAGTTGAAATGCAAGCATAACACATGCATATATAGAACAATAGTGGATATTACAACAGCTTGCAGGTTTAATTGATGGCAACAGGCCACCAATATTGTGGTATTTGAACAGGGTACATGCAAAGAAATAAATGCAAATATTTATAAACCAATAGGACATATGCCCCAAAAAATGTGTTGAGATTAGACATACCCATTGAGGTGTGGAATTGCATTTTTTATGCACATACAGTAGGGTGGAAAAAGAAAGCTCAATTAACAACTTATATATCCTTCTAGTTTACACTACATTCCTATTAACTGCAGTTATATGTCCCTTACATGTATTACTGCACTACCCAATGTCCTTCTATTGTGCAATTGGATTTTGCTAGATCATTATATACATGAGCTGTATCTAACATACAAACTGTCCAGGATGCAGATGCTAATGCTACATATTATGAGAGTTGCTCACATACACTACTGCTGAGATGGTACACTGACAGCTCTACTTTCATATAATTATCTAGATATGTTCATGTGAAATTATCAGTTATATGTTAACAGCTCCCTACATTTCTGGCACACACTGCCATTAATGGGGAACACAATACCAAGCTACTCATGTGCAAAATTAACCTGTACATGCTGAGCATGAACCAACAGTTGAGTACTGTAAATATGCATAAAAGCTACTGGCACTCCCTTCATCCACTTTATATGGGCCTACCCAAGTGTGGGTTAACACTGCTTAATACAACAGTACTATTTCTAAAATGCAACAGTACAACAACACATCAAAGAAAATCACACAGACTCACTCCAGAAATTATACCTTTATTAAAGAATTATTACACCTTTATTTATTGGGTTAAAACACTTTTTTGAAGGCTCTCTCATTTATTTTATATAACAGTACATGCAGAATAATTACTAACCTGCCTGGTGACGCAACCTTTGCAGCCTATATTCATGGGCTTGCTGATTCATAGCCGGGACACCTGCAGCTGTGAAGTAAATGCAGTGATATTGAAACATACCTATCCATAGTACAGACAAGCATAGCAATTCTTAACTACTTAATACAATGGCTACTTACTCAGTACTGGGACATTTGCCATCCCACGGGCCTCCTGGATCCACTGGTCCAGTTGATCCTTCTTACGTCACTTCAGGTCAGAGTAATGGTGCCTGACCTGCTCACGAGTCCAAGGAACACCAGTGGCACTGGTGAGATCATGAGCTAGATAGTTCCAGGCCTCCATTTTGTATTGGGTGCCCTGGTACTGGCCCTGCAGGAGTCATTCCTTATGATTGTGGACAAGGAGCCAAACCATTACTTTGGTCTCCTCACTGCCCCAACGTTGCGCTCAAAATCGAGTGCCTTCCCAAACCCTGGCCATGCTGACTGCGGAAGGGAGCTACAACCAGTTATGGCAAGTATTCCTGCCTGTGGAGCTTAAATATGCCTCATTTCCCACACTTATTTGTGATTGGCCAGTTTTAAAACTCGGCTGTGAAACACACCTGCTTTGCTGATGTTAGCAATGTTTAATATTCCTTTGATTGATATGTGTCTGTTGAAAGTGCATGGTTATCAAATGCTGTCAAGGCTTAGTGGTTATGTACTGTGACTATAGTGCACACTATCCTGAGTTCGAGCCCTGTCACTGCTTTTTATTTTCCTACTGGCCAGACCTGAATAGTTAAGGTACAGTAAAGGAGGTTTGGCCGTGTTTAGCTGACTTTGCTCAACTTTGCCCGACTTTGCTCAGCATTGCTCAACATTGTATGACGTTGCCCAATGTTGCGCTGGTTAGCGCAGTGTCCAGCTATGAGCAAACATGTTCTGGTTGCGCTAGTTTGCACGATACGCAGCTCCACGCAAGGAGATTGCGCTAGTTAATGCAGTACTCAGCTACGAGCAATTAAATATAAATATGCTCAATACTGGTAAAATATGCTTAGCAGTGCTTTACATTGCTTAAAATAAGTTACTCATGCATCAGTATGCATAACCATTTCACCTTCCTATATATATATATATATATATATATATATATATATATATATATGTATATATATATATATATATATATATAAAATTGGTTCACTACTACATATAACATTTCAATGCTTTTAACAAAACTTTAAATAATAGATGTCAGGAAATATTTTGTATAGATATTTCCAACAGAAAATGGAATGTGTAGTGGTGGGACTTGAACCGGGAATGCTTTCTCTTTGTGTGAAGGCTCTAACCACTACGCTATTGCTATTTTGATTAATTTGCATATATTTGTCTTCTTATCCTCTTCGGTGTCTAAACTGCTAACTGTAGCTAAGCAATGGGCAAACCAGCAAACACGTGCGTAAATATGGGCAGCTATATCGAATGAAAAAAAAAAAACATTTCTATTACTTTTATATTTATGCGGGGTTTAATATGGGATTGTAGTGTTAGAATGTACCGTGGCGGACTTGCTCATGTAACTAGACATTTCGAGTTTCAAAATTGCAGCATGAGTTTGACACCAGGTATCTTTCTGTATGATACACTTTTGGAGGATGTGTGTGTCATCTGGAGAATGAAGTATAGCCCACAGTATGCATTGTCATCAAACATGGGCAGACATATCCCTACTGTGTTTGCTTGTATCTAAGAAAGCTATATGCCAAACAGGAGTGGTCCCAGGACTGAGTGCAGGTGAATACCAGTTGTTACTGGCATAGAATAGTACATGGAGGCTGCAAATGTTAGTGTGTCCTACATCTGTGCGTCAGTTGTCAAGCCATCATCGAACAATTGTTTATGGGCAGGCTGTTGAGGTTATGTATAATACCAGAATGTGAGATGGGTATGAATTTCTGGTGAGCTATAGCTTGGCTGTGTTGACCTCCCCTCCCTCACCTATAGCCTTGTTGACTGGCTTGAAGTCTACTAGGTGTAGGAGCCATGATCTGGCCTTTAGAGAACCTAAGTGGGTATGGTACAGTGTTTGCAGGTTCATAATGTCTCTGTTAATGAGTTCCATAATGCTGTGCTCCATAGCCTTCTGGATAACATTTGTCTGGCTTATAGGGTGAGAGTTTCCAGGACCTGTTGTAGTTCTACCCTTAATCAATTTTTGTTAACATTTGCACTGGGTATGATGAGGGTGGACAGGTTTAAGAATAAAGTATATTAGAGTGTCAGGCCAGGTTTGAAGGTTAGTAGACCAAGCCAGATAGGCAGGATTAAGTTGGTTTGTACATGTGCTGAGGAGGGATGCAGAGTATATTGTGAAATAGATGCTAAGGATGAAGCCACCAGGTAACAGGAAAATAGTTTAATTACATATGGCACCTGCTAGGTCATGGATACTGTCATTTCTGAGGTGTTATGAGCCCTCTGTACCCTTAGGCCCTGTCTGGTGTACTGCTCCATTCGTGCCTGTGCCTCCATGATAGCCTGGAACATGCATGTGGTTGAAAGAGTTGTGGCACGTCTGCCAGGGGCATGAACACCAGCAGTGCTCTGATGAGATCCCCTGGGCATCTGCCTATGTGGTACTGTTCAAGACATCTGGCTATGGCTGCTGTGTCCTGATACATGTGCCATAGATACCACACTATCCTAGCCAGTGCCAACTGTACACTGTCCCTCAGCTAAGGGCAATGGTGATGATAGATGTACAGGCAGTATGACTGTGTGCATGGATGGGGTGGAGTCTTGTGTACTGTCAATTAGTGGCCCAACAACAGACCCTGACAAACCTGCCTGTGCCTCAACACACCTATCCTCATGATCACTGTCTGTCTAAGTGACATCAGGTTCCCTGCTGTACTGAATGAGCCCCACCTCAGCACCTGTGAGAGGAAAACAGGAAACACACTTCAAGACCTGAACATGATGTCAGATCACATGCGCACATGCACACATGCACACATGCGTACATGCACACATGCACACATGCACATGTAGAAATGCACATGCACACATGCACACATGCACATGGACACATGCACACACTCACACACACAAATACACTCCTCCCTAAAGCAGACACACACAACACCAGCAATCTCAGAACATACACAATAGCAGGTGATGGTGAGGTACAGTATCACAAGCAAAACAGTCATATCACACATGTCAGCATGCAGGACATGTGTTGCTCAACAGCATGCAGTGCAAGTGTAGACAGTCCTTGTTACTAACAGTATACATGGCTTTGATGCATGTGTTTTGTTATTAGGTGATTGGCATCCCCCTGGAACGCAATGTATACATGGACACAACATTGCTGTGCAAGTATTAAAAACTATTTAATGTACTGTTCACCATCACTCACAGGTATACATACCATGGCTGGATGTGTATCTGTGTGTCACATAGATATCCAATTCTGATCAGAGCCTCTGTGTCTTTAGCAAATAATTGTGGACACAGTTTTAGCTCATGCATGATGCGTATACACACAAGATCAGTGGTGCGTGTATAACTGATGGAATACCATTGGTCCACATAGCCAATGTACAGTAGTTATGGTGTCTGTACATCATATTGTGGACATGCCAGTATCATCCATGACATGGCATGCTAAAACACAACTGCATATTTAAACATCACACATACCCAATGTGTGTCATATGACCTAGTCACTCAATAGCATCACAAGACATATATGTGTCAGGTGTGCAAATGGTGATTGGTATGCATATTGTTTAGAGGTGCATATATTTGCACACACACAACATTGAGGTGTATAGCAATGAAAGCTTTGTGTAGTACTGTGGTTACAATAACTGGATGGGGTATAGTACCATAGGCCATCATCATGAAACATCATGTGGTCACTCAAGACTACAGATGTTTTCCAAACCACCACTAATTATGCTGTACTGGAACTGTACTACCTTGGCTACATTCACCATTTCACAACCAGTTGTTACATGGGTTTGTAAGGAGGCCAATAAGGAGCATTCCCTGACATGAATGTGTAGTGTGTTGCAGAGTGTTTGAATGCCCCATGATAGGCCTCTACCCCTCAGGTATATTATGTGTAATGTGTGGATGAGATTTTGGATACTGGAGTGTGTCTTTACAGAGGGTTTGTGAATCCTTTATGTGTAGCATGTTAAAATGCTCTGTGTATGACATAGTTGTGTATGTTATGTGCATATTGAGTATCAACTTTGCCTATCCAATGGTCATTACAGTGTAGCCACATTTGTTTGAGATGGTCTGGGTATTGCATGTGTTTGAGGCAGCTAATCACATTAGTGAGATGTGTGTGGTCTTACACCAAACATGCACAGCATGCATTATGGGTAGGTGTGTTACATGTGTACATGGCCTACACCTTAACTATGACATGCACTTTTTATTTACAATAATAAATGTAGAACACACTCACCAGCATCTGTCTGCTGCCTTGATGTCACCCCAGAGGGACCTACATAGAGATGAGATAGTTTGTCAGTGGCCACAACTGTGGCATTGCTACTGTGTGTTTGCAATCTTACAGTAGAACAACAGTTTACATTCACAGGCCTACAGATTATGCTCCAAATGATCAGTATTGCACAACAATGGGCTCCGCATCTTCTAACTACATACTCCATATCTCACATATGCATGATCTACCAATACAGATAAGAGTAGTCTACAGATATGCCATGTTACCTGCATGCTCCATGTGTGCTTGCTGGGTGGCTCCAACCTCCATCATGGTGTATGCCTGCTGCTGTTGTTGTTGGGCAGGTGCCACAAGGCTCTGGTGAGGGGGGGATGGATATTAACACCACCTCCTGTTGCAAGCTGTTGTCTCCACACATCAGAAGCACGCTGACGGACATGTGTGAGTAGATCACTGCAGTGGTGATGTACCTGCTCATATGTCCGGTTATGCAGGCCTACCTCATTTACCCTCCTGACAACATCTTGCCACATTGCAGTATGCTTCTGCTGGTCCTGGCTGGTTCGTGAGAACATTAGACTGTAGTGCTGAATCATGCAGATAGTAATGATCTCATCTTCAGCACTACTATAGCTGGGATTTCTGTGATGTGTCATGATCCCTGGAAGACATAAAGAAAAAATATGTCTGAGCAAGTCATATGGCACACTTAACATTATACAGTACAGATATCACTGAACTGCCATATATAGCAACCTATTAGCTAACTGAGAGTGAAACACTTTGACTACCACTTATCACTGCTCACTTCACAACTGTTTGAAAGTGCCTGGCTCACTCTAGCTAATGAACCATGTTCTGCACAACAACAAAATAAAATAACTATATAAGACTATACAAGAGTACCTGGCACAATGTATACAACACAATGCACCACTTAGCCACAGCAGATATACATCAAGCTGATGTGTAAAGAAATATGTTATCCACCACAATGAGTGTAAGGTCCATTAAATGTATTACTATTATACCACACAACTTGTTAATGGCAAACCCATGGCCAAAATATGTGCACAATTGGGAATATAGGTCACGTACTGATGTAGTACACTATAAATGCTGCTAGATATGCAGTTATATGTTTTACCACACATATGACAGAGGACATGTTACAGACATACACCCAGACACATCAGACATAATTACAGGACACAAAGGTATGGCATCCCAGATAAGCTTTACATGTGTACTATACAGTAATGTGTGTCAGTACCTACAAAACCTTAATCTTGAGGAAT
The DNA here is from genome assembly GCF_019279795.1 of Protopterus annectens. NCBI lineage: Eukaryota > Metazoa > Chordata > Ceratodontiformes > Protopteridae > Protopterus > Protopterus annectens. Next base: position 1,022,043,494 of record NC_056746.1, on the reverse strand, counting down.
GTAATATGTGATGAATACAGGGACCACACAAAAAGTGGATGCAAGCAATGTGGACATACACCATACTTTGCTGTACAGGCCCAGAGCTTCAAATAGTACTACAGTACACACAGGATTTGAATTCAACATCAGTACCAATCAATAATAATAGATGTAGTGCTTTAGCCTCCAATGACACACTCCAGTTAAAACCAAGGGACTTAATCACACTGTATGCCATAACACTTTTTCTGCCTAGCAACAGAATACACAGCTTTTGCTGGGATCAAAGCAAGGACCCATAATACCATGACATAAACAGTTTCGCACTAAGCTATCCCACAAATACATATCTTTGATGTATTTACAAACACACTGACCATCACAGTCAGTCAACAGTACAAAGAATCTATTGCAACAAGTAGATGTAGGTGTGTATGAGTATATATGACTCTCTCTCTCTCTCTCTATATATATATATATATATATATATATATATATATATATATATATATATATATATATATATATATATATATATATATATATATACATATACACATCCATTGGTGTACATATACATATATATGTAGGCACATATACATTTCACCTTTCATAGTAGGAATATCAATTATACAAAGGAGGTGAGGTGTACAGTAATGTAATAATATCACACAGTCTTGTGATAAATGCATTGAAAGTGTTCACAGCCCAGGTAGCTTTAGTAGGCCTCACTGGCTTCAACACTGCAAGCTGAACAAACCACCCACACCGTTTAACCAAAACATGTCATATACCAGCACTGTATGCTGTCTTGTTTGTCACACACTAAAACCTACATACAAATATGCGCATACTAACCTTCACCAACCTATATATTTCCACCCTTCAAAAACAGTTGCAATATGTCCCCTGCTCTATACACATATACAGATGTGAATATATATGACACATATATATTTCTCCATATGTGTGTGGCATAAACACACAAGGTCCACACTTTTGTAAGTCCCTCAACCTCACAGCTGAACTGTTGGGCCTTGCTGCAACACAAACAGGTGTCACATGTGAACACACACTAACATTAGAAGGGGTATATATAGCTACAAATGCTAGATAAGCACACTAAACTGCTACAGCAGTTGCCAATGCTAAGCTACACTTTAATATGACTATCATGCATGTGTTGCTCTGTCACACCCATGTTTATATAATGGCAGCACTAATCCCCCCAACAGCCATTGGCCACACTACTGTACAGAATACAGATAACATGGATCAGATCTTTGACATTTAATGCTGAGCTACACATTTCACAGGTATATCCCACTGCCCACAGGTACACACTGTATTGTCCATAGCAGTAGTTAAGCAGGACATCTGTGCATAGATAAGTACTGCTGCCACATATGAATGGTTCACATTATGTAGACTACTCTTCAAAAACATCTACTACATGCCAGTAAATACATATGTGTCACACACCTTTCCTTTGTATGATTTAGTATTATGTCTTTTTATTTTTCCTTTTCTCTGTCTCTCTCTCTCTGTCAGTCTCTGCATAGAGTGATTGAGTTTGTTGGCAGTGATTGCAGCCTGCTTTTGTAGGTATTTGCACATGAGCATGTGATGGCCTCTGCACCAATTAGTGGCCACCATTTGCTAATTGCATGCAGCCTGCTGTGTAGTAATTGCAGTAATCACTGTCATAGCAACCCAGTACTATAAATTGCTAACTCAGGTAGGTGTGGCCCTTTCAGCTTTCCAAGATGGAGATCATCCTTGTTTGCTGTGGACATCATTGTTTAAGACAGAAGGTTGGTATAGTTCTTATATCAGAAGCCAGTGGTGTAGCCAGTGATTTACATTTTGTACTCAGACCTAAATGTTGCTGCTTCCAGTACACACTTGTCAGTGTAGAAATGTACTCACTCCTCAAAATGCTATCCCAAGATACATGGAAAGATGTACTTTCTTTTCAACTGTTACAATTAACTGCCATACAAAGCTAGTTATTGAGATGTATTCCTTTGTCACAAGAATTGTTTGTGACCTGCTATACTGCGAATATTCATCTACTCAGTTCTAAACAGTTTGTGCTTTTTTAGTGTTGACAGCACAAGCTGCTCAAGAAAACTGTACACATTTCAGTACTGTGAGTATGCTTACCTACATCCTTGGTAGACCCTGCACACACATGTATATTCTACATTTGAGTAGGGGTGCAGAAGTACAGAGAGCATACGTATTATTGTGTGGATTTTATCTTGCTGGACTTACAGGGTTGCTGTGTACATGTTAGTTTATCAAGGCAAGTAGTCTGTCTGCGTAACTCCCAACTGTGGACCTATCCACATGGTAGACAGAGATTAGCCTGTTATTCTTTGTCTGTGCACCACACAGGTCTTTTCAGCACTAGAGCAATGGCATTCTTACAGTTGGTTGCTACCAGTACATGGCTACATCCTTTTGTATTTCAGTGTTGTATTCCTACATAAGGGTATGCTTCCGGAACTCCTTCCAAAGCTATTTGTACAGTGTGTAACAGCAGAAAGGCTGCTATGCCTCTGTGTTTCTGCCTCTGCCAGACCCCTCAAACACTCAAGTACATATTTGAACAGACTCAGGGAAAAGTAGAGAAAAAGTCAGGGACACCTTTAACATATTAGAGCCATTAAGTTGAGACTTAGAGAGAACCAGAGCATATGGATTAATACACCTTTTCTAAAGTAAAGGAAGTGTCCAACTCTTAATTATTGTCATTACTCATTACATGTAATTCACCACCTTTCTGGCCAAAGTCAGTAGTTTTTGGTGGGATTCAGAGGGACAGAGCTACATTTTGTTTCATAATCAAGGACATCCCTGAAAATTAGGGACAGTTGGGAGGTATGGCCTCTGCCCTAAACAGATATGCCAGTATTTGTCCTGCTATGATATTGTGTGGGGGTTGTAAAGTGATGGTGTAACATTATTTCCTGCTAGAATGGCTGCTTCTCTTATCACAGTCATGTAATGTAATCCCACAACAACTGTTGGTAAAGATCCACAGAACAAGTTGTGTGGTATGGCATTCCTATTTTTCCTTTACATTCACTCATTCTGATGCATGATGTATTTATTTCAGCACCAGCTTGTATATTTACCGTGGCTTAGTGGTACTTCATGTTGTGGGGTGTGTACAAGGTCCAGGGTTTGAGACTGACAGAGGTGTTTTATTTTGCTCCTGAGCAGAACAAGGGCCCTCACATACAGAGTGACTAAGGCACTTTTAAGCAGTTATAAGCAGGTTTGTGTGGGTTTGCGTGATGCTTAGCAATGCTTAGCTAAGCACAAACAAGCACACACTCGCACGAACCCGCTAACTACTGCTTAATAGTGCTTACTCCCACTAACCCCCGCGTTCATTTCTTTGAAAGAAAAGAAAAATGGGGAGATAGGAAAGTGGTGAAACAGGGGCACAAAGAGGAAAAGACAGAAGGGAAAATAGCTCGGGATATGCAGGACAGGTGTAGGGAAGGTCCATAGCTGCCCATTTCTTTAACAGGAACAGCTGTGCATATGGAATAAATTTGGAGGTAAATATGAAACCTTCAACCCTTGAGAGAGGGGTGAGGACAACAAAGTATGTTGTAATGCCAATTAAATTACATTTTATGTGTCTAGGAGACGTGTGCAAAATGGGCAGCTACGTGTGGGACGTAATTTTTTTTTTTGGGAGCAGATTGACCTTTTATTTTCAGGTGAGAGTGGAATGTGGGGTAGGGGAAGTAGGTATATTTGGGGAGGTAGGTTGGGGAGGTAAACAGACAAGACAAACAAGATGCATACAGAGGCGGAACATTACACATGTGGTGGGTGAACACCATTGACGGGGAGGGATGTTTGGAAATCACAAGCCCATGAGTCCACAGATGGCAACAGTGGAACTGAGATCCCCACCCATGGGCAGTCACCATTGCACCTTCACAGCACAGAGGGTGGCTGTGCTGAGGGCTATGTAGGAGGGGCAGGTTGATCTGGGAGTTGCACCACTTGTGCCTCAAGCTGGCATAGAGGTTCTGCAACAGAACGCTCAATCTCTCTACGCATCACAGCCCGGACCGTTCGAGGGGTGATAGGTGGCCCTCCTCCGCCCATGCTTGCACAGGGGGCTGAGCCCCATCCCCTGCAGCGCTTCCACCCAAAGGTGGCACAAGGCCAATGGAGGAGGAGGTCCCAGGCTGGGCACCGGACCTGCTGGTGCCAGGTGCCATGGCCAGCTGAGGTGGGACAGGTGGGTCCACTGGGACCGGCCTTCCCATACAAACTATGTTTTGGAGAATTTAATAAGTATATGGGTTAGTAACAGTCAACAGCATTCCCAGTTAGGTATAACAGCATGCAGAAGTATCCCCATTAAACTAACACACCAGAGTTTCAACAGTTGAAATGCAAGCATAACACATGCATATATAGAACAATAGTGGATATTACAACAGCTTGCAGGTTTAATTGATGGCAACAGGCCACCAATATTGTGGTATTTGAACAGGGAACATGCATAGAAATAAATGCAAATATTTATAAACCAATAGGACATATGCCCCAAAAATGTGTTGAGATTAGACATACCTATTGAGGTGTGGAATTGCATTTTTTATGCACATACAGTAGGGTGGAAAAAGATAGCTCAATTAACAACTTATATATCCTTCTAGTTTACACTACATTATTATTAACTGCAGTTATATGTCCCTTACATGTATTATTACACTACCCAATGTCCTTCTATTGTGCAATTGGATTTTGCTAGATCATTATATACATGAGCTGTATCTAACATACAAACTGTCCAGGATGCAGATGCTAATGCTACATATTATGAGAGTTGCTCACATATACTACTGCTGAGATGGTACACTGACAGCTCTACTTTCATATAATTATCTAGATATGTTCATGTGAAATTATCAGTTATATGTTAACAGCTCCCTACATTTCTGGCATACACTGCCATTAATGGGGAACAAAATACCAAGCTACTCATGTGCAAGATTAACCTGTACATGTTGGGCATGAACCAACAGTTGAGGACTGTAAATATGCATAAAAGCTGCTGGCACTCCCTTCATCCACTTTATATGGGCCTACCCAAGTGTGGGTTAACACTGCTTAATACAACAGTACTATTTCTAAAATGCAACAGTACAACAACATATCAAAGAAAATCACACAGACTCACTCCAGGAATTATACCTTTATTAAAGAATTATTACACCTTTATTTATTGGGTTAAAACACTTTTTTGAAGGCTCTCTCATTTATTTTATATAACAGTACATGCAGAATAATTACTAACCTGCCTGGTGACGCAGTCTTTGCAGCCTATATTCATGGGCTTGCTGATTCATAGCCGGGACACCTGCAGCTGTGAAGTAAATTCAGTGATATTGAGACATACCTATCCATAGTATAGACAAGCATAGCAATTCTTAACTACTTAATACAATGGCTACTTACTCAGTACTGGGACATTTGCCATCCCACGGGCCTCCTGGATACACTGGTCCAGTTGATCCTCCTTACGTCACTTCAGGACAGAGTAATGGTGCCTGACCTGCTCACCAGTCCGAGGAACGCCAGTGGCACTGGTGAGATCACGAGCTAAATAGTTCCAGGCCTCCATTTTGTATTGGGTGCCCTGGTACTGGCCCTGCAGGAGTCATTCCTCATGATTGTGGACAAGGAGCCAAACCATTACTTTGGTCTCCTCAATGCCCCAACGTTGCGCTCGAAATTGAGTGCCTTCTCCAACCCTGGCCATGCTGACTGCGGAAGGGAGCTACAACCAGTTATGGCAAGTATTCCCACCTGTGGAGCTTAAATATGCCTCATTTCCCACACTTATTTGTGATTGGCCAGTTTTGAAAAAACTCAGCTGTAGGCACACCTGCTTTGCTGATGTTAGCAATGTTTAATATTCCTTTGATTGATATGTGTCTGTTGAAAGTGCATGGTTATGAAATGCTGTCAAGGCTTAGTGGTTATGTACTGTGACTATAGTGCACACTATCCTGAGTTCGAGCCCTGCCACTGCTTTTTATTTTTCTACTGGCCAGACCTGAATAGTTAAGGTACAGTAAAGGAGGTTTGGCCGTGTTTAGCTGACTTTGCTCAACTTTGCCCGACTTTGCTCAGCATTGCTCAACGTTGTCTGACATTGCCCAATGTTGCGCTGGTTAGCGCGGTGTCCAGCTACGAGCAAACATGTTCTGGTTGCGCTAGTTTGCACGATGCGCAGCTCCGCGCAAAGACATTGCGCTAGTTAATTCAGTGCTCAGCTACGAGCAAGTAAATATAAATATGCTCAATACTGGTAAAATATGCTTAGCAGTGCTTTACATTGCTTAAAATAAGTTACTCATGCATCACTATGCATAACCATTTCACCTTCCTATATATATATATATATATATATATATATATATATATATATATATATATATATATAAAATTTGTTCACTACTACATATAACATTTCAATGCTTTTTACAAAACTTTAAATAATAGATGTCAGGAAATATTTTGTATACATATTTCCAACAGAAAATGGAATGTGTAGTGGTGGGACTTGAACCGGGAATGCTTCCTCTTTGTGTGAAGGCTCTAACCACTACGCTATCGCTATTTTGCTTAATTTGCATATATTTGTCTTCTTATCCTCTTCAGTGTCTAAACTGCTAACTGTAGCTAAGCAATGGGCAAACCCGCACAACCACGTGCAAACACAGACAGCTATATCGGAAATGAAAAAAAAAAAACATTTCTATTACTTTTTATATTTGTACGAGGTTTAATATATGGGGGATTGTAGTGTTAGAATGTACACATGTGAGCAGATTCGCTCATGTAACTAGACATTTCCCGAGTTTCAAAATTGCAGGGGAGTAGATTTTTGAACTGCTCGGCAGTCCGACATGCCACCTACACTCGTCCACGCTCCATGTAAGCTTTAGAGTTGAGGCAGTGTGCCCTCATTAATATGCATGGCGTGCTGCCATCATAGTCTTAGACTGGCGTTAGTCTTACACGGAAGATTAGTAAATCCTGGGGTATGTTTATGCATGGGGGCTTGATACAGTGGGGTTAGGAAATTGACTTTTTCCCAATGTAGTGTGATCTTGGAGTTGGTATATTTAATTTACGGGAGGGTGTAGAGGCCAGAGTCCCCCACATGGGGGGTACAGGGGAGCTTGCAGTAACATAGTAAAACGTGTTTGGTAGTTTGGTGACATAGGTGGAGGGATGTTATTTTCTTGTGATTTGTAGTGTTAGATGTTATGAAATTTGATGATATGGGTTTTAGATGTTTTGGGTTTTAGATGTTCTGGTCTCAATGTTATGAAATTAGATGTTTTTAGATGTTTCAAACTAGACCCATGTGTATATATATATATATATATATATATATATATATATATATATATATATATATATATATATATATATATATATATACAGAGAGAGAGAGAGATTGGATGTTAAATGACCAGAATGAATGATATGTTTGTAAAAGCATTATCAAGTCCCACTGCTCAGATGGTGTAGTGGTACATTGCTGAGATTGTAGTGCACAGCATCCTGGGTCCAAGACTTGGCAGCTCTGATTATTTTGTTGCCGAGCAGAATAAAGGCTGATGGAGACAGAGTGATTAAGGCACTTTTAAGCAGCTTTAAGTGGGTTTGTGCAGTTTTGCATGGAAGTTAAACAATGCTAACAGATGGTTAAGCCCTGTTAGCTTCACTTAGCACCGCTTACCCCCTCTTACACCTGCGCTAATTTTCTTTAAAAAAAAAAGGTGCTAGGAAAGTGGTAAAATGGGGGCAAGCAGGGGATAAACCATTATGTAAAGCAGCTAGGGATGTGCAGAATGGCTGTAGAAAAGGACCATAGCTCTACATTTTTTTGGCAGCAACAGCTGTGAATAATGTGCAGAATTTGGAATTTACAACCTCACACCCCTCGGGGGGGTGTTGGTGACAGACATTTGCGGAATAATTTGTGGGTTGATTGATTACCTTCACTGTACATGGGATGAAATGTAGAACTATGTATGGGACAATGTTTTTTTGCGGGACAGATGCCTTTTTTTTAAGGTGAGAGTGGGATGTTGGGGAAGGGCTGTAGGTATGATTGGGGAGGTAGGTTGAGTGGGATAGGTTGCATTTGCAGACAGACAAGACAGCAAACATGGGCAGTATATGACACATGAGGGGGGGTAAACACCTCTGAGCAGGAGGTTGGCTGGGAATCCGAAGCCCATGAGCCCCCAAATGGATACAGTAGGACTGAGGTCCCCACCCATGGGCAGTCACCACTGTTTCTTCAAGACTCCAAAGGTGGCTGTGCTGTGGGTTGGACATGAGGGGGGCCTGCCCCTTTAGGTGCACCAGCCATCTCTCAATGTGGTGTAGCTGCCCACCCAACTCTGCTCGGATGGTGCTGTGCACCAAACCCCGGAAATGACTGCAAGTGACAGGCTCCTGTCCACGCCCACTCCCAGGGGGATGGGCCCCATCCCCTGAGGTGGTTCCTCCTGAGGGTGGTGCAGGACCAACGGACAAGGAAGTCCTGGGTTTGGTCCCAGATATCCTGGGGCCCAAGTGGATCCACTGGGATCTGCCTTCCCAAACGTGCTATGGTACTGAGGTTTTAAAGAAATAGTTTGGTTAGTCATGAGTAACACATTTCAAGATTAATTATAACAGCATGCGTTGGTGTTCCAATTAACCCAATAAAACAGATTTGAAGCAGTTGCATAGCAAAATGAACACATACATAAATGGAACAATAGTATGCATTGTGACAGCATGCCAGTAACATTGACAGCAACAGGCCACCAACAATGGTATTTGAACAAGGTATGTTAACATGCAACCAATAAAATATATGAACAATAATAGAACACAAGTCCCAGCATTAGGTTTGGAGAACAGCATACCCATAGTATATGAATTATAGTATTGATCCAGATGAGGGGTGGGGGGGAGAGACATAAAGTCCATTAACAGCTGTTTATGCTTCTATTTTCCACTGCTCAATACTCTATCGGTCTGCCCTCACTTTACATCTGCCTGTGGCCCATACCTATTAAACTGTCAGCCTGGAATGGTATGGGGCAAACTGTGACAACTCTGGGTACATGACTAGATAGGGACTCCTACATATCAGGGTTACATATCTGGCACAGAAGGAGTACCCTGAACTGCTATGTTAGTGTGTTACTGGCATACTTCAACTGGTTTCCTATCTCTGTCCAGGATTATTGGCAGCAGTGACCACTACTCATGACAATGTGACACTTGAGTGACGTGTATCGGGAAGAGTGCATCTTGTATGTACCTATCCTGCTGTCATTTGCATGTGTGTGGTGGGACAGTTGAACAGTTGTACACAGTTTATTAGTATTCCCTTCATACAGCTACTACCAACATTTCCTTACCTGTAAAACCTGTGGAGAAAATATCTGTTAACACTACCTGACTGTTTTTGCATTTATTCCTGATTCCTTGTTTGTAGATATGCACACATCTTAGTACAACTCACTGGATTTGAGTCATCTCTGGGTGTGCAAAAGTAACAACTAAGCTATTTCGCATCCCACTGAGCTACTGGGGAACTGCTGTTTCTTGTTTCACTGGCTTCTTCCTTATAGTCTCTTGGTTAGACAGTCTGAACTTGTAATCCTGTGATGCATGCATGCCAGATAATTATTGTACTGTGCATTAATCCTTTGTATTACTACAATCTGGAAAGCAAAGGTTAACACAAGGCAATGCTGGATGGAACACACTTTGAAACTTTACACATTATTATTCAGGGTTCAGAGCTTAGTGCAGTATGCATTTCACATTTCATTTATATTTTGTTTTACAGCTCTGCCATCTACAGTTTTTCTTAACATCTGGTTCACAGAACAACCTCAGTTAATGCATGCTGTCACAGCCATATTTGCTGTAAAGAACCTGTATACATTCTATATGTCTACAACATACCAAAGTAAACACAACAGTTTTTTTTTGCAGGGATCTTTATTCCACATCAGTATTAGTCAGACAAACTTTTTTATTTATTCAGCTAACACAGTTAACTGTATACTTGCTAGCAGTAAGCAATGTAGTCCTTCTTAGCCATTTGCACAATATACTGCAAAATAGATTTGTACTCACCAGCCTGTCAGCGCAGCCTCAGCAGTCTGTCAGCATGGGCTTCTATGTTACTAGCCCTCTCTGCTGCAGCTGTAGGGGAGAAAAACAAGCATTATGCATACTTGTTTATCACATTCTCAGGCTAGTATTTGCTACAAACTACTTGATAGTGATGCTTACTACTGGAGCATTCCGTGCCCATGCATCTTGTATCCACTAGGCCAAGAGCACCACCTTCCTTCACTTTAGGACAGCATATTGGTGCAGTACCTGCTCACCAGTCCAGGGGATGCCAGTGGCACTGGCAAGATCACGTGTGAGATGGTCCCAGGCCTCTGCAATAGTCTCTCATCATGGTTTCCTACAAGGAGTCCAGCCATGATCCTGGACTCCTGAAGGCTCCAGAGCTGCACCCAAAAGCATGCTCCTTCACCCACACCAGCCAAAGTACCTGCACAGATGAAGTTTAACAGATTCTGGCTGTATTCTCATCTGTGCCATTTAAATAAGGCAGTATTCCCACCCTCTGCCATCATTGGACCATTTTGAACATGTTAAGCTCTGCTAAGCAGTGCACAAATCTACTAAGATGACTTGAACAGTGCTTAAAGGGGTAACTGCTGAGCACTGCTTACAGTGCGCAAATCTGCTTAGCTGAGCTGCCTGCTGTTTAACACTCACATCTAAGTGATACTTAAACCTGTTAAGCATAACTGAGCATTGCTAACCATTGCCTGCATTTCATTTTTACTTCATTTAGTAAGTGTATATGATTTACTTTACATGACAACCCTCTATGTGCTTTCATTACATTAGCAAGGGGTGTGACTATACTGTATGGGTCACTTGTGTATACATGGGTGGTTTCACATGTTATATGCACTCTCACTTCCATTTTACACCAGCTACACTACCCCGGTTGAAAAAAAAATCAATTACTACATGTTGTAAGATGAAAATAATGATTTTAACACTGCTTTCCCATGTAAATATACATTGCTTGTCTTGGTATTCAAACCGTGAATGCCTGCATGCAAAGATGGGACTTTAACCACTATACTATCTCAGTTGGGGAGTTTAACTGTATATTTTTATTTAGCTCCTCTGGGGTGTTAAACAATGCTGAGAAGAGGGCCATAACATGCACACCTGCACAGCTACTCTTAAACATGCTTTAGTATGGAAAAAATGTTTAACTATTTATGTCCTTGTACAGCTTTGTTACTCTAGGAGGTTGATGGGTATGTGAGGCAGGCATCTGGGCATGCTGCAGAAACCTTATAGTTGATGGCTATGGCCATATGGCACTTTCAGATGACAGACATTTCTGTTTCAGTCTTCATGCCCTGCAGGAATTCCTTGCTACTACAAACCTTTTATTATGTCAACTTTCAGGTTTGTCAGTGCAATATTTAAAATGTGTCCCTATTTTTGTGGCTTTCCCCCCCTTATTTATGGCTTTGTTCTGCTTTATTGCTCTAGGAGGATGAGAAGTATGTGAAGCAGGCATCTTGGCATTCTGCAGACACTTGTACAGTTAATGGCTATGGCTGTACGACACTTTTACAATACAGGGGGTGTGTGACAGAACCTTTCTCACACCCCTTGCATATCCTTAATGATCTACTAGCTATTTCAGTGTCTGCGGACACTAACATAGCTATTTTATTAGCTGTTAGTGTCCATGGACACTGACAGCACTTGCAAAGTGCCGTATGGCACTTTTACAATGCAGGGGGTGTGTGACAAAACCTGTCACCCACCTCTTGCATTGTTTCTTGCTCCCCTAGCTATTTCATTGTCTGCAGACACTGAAGTACTCATTTTAATTTCATTTCAGAGTCTGCCGTACAGCACTTTCTGAGTGCAGGGGGCATGTTCAATGTCTGTGCACTACTTAAACACACCCCCTGCACTTGATCACTGTTCGTGTCTGTTTAGCCTTAACAGCAGTGCGCCTTCATGAATATGCAAGGTGCGCTGCTGTTAATGTTAATTCTACACAGGCACAAACCACTCCAGCATGGAGTTTATTGAATCCGCAGGCATAACTTGCAACAGGGGTCCAACTCAACTCCTTAATAATAAGAAGAACAAGATGAACAGAAGACAGCAAGCTTGAAGCATATGAGGTAGTAGTCTAACCAGGAAAGTGGCTCCTGTAATACTTCCTTGGTTGTAACATCAAGCATAAAAATGAAGTCCAGGGATGGACCAGATTTATGGGGAGAACCATAAGTATGTACAAGAAGGTACAGCTCTCTACAACAGTAAGGATCTTTATAAAAAGTAGACTGCTTTCATCATTGAACCATGCATTGAAGTTTTGAAGAACAACAATAGGGAGACTTAACCAATGATTCATTGAAATCAGAGAATTCACACTGAAGTCCCCAGTTTAATGTGGTGCATTTACTTCTGTTCCAAGGTCATACTCAAAGGAGTTGGATTTTCTAACTTCAACCTTGATTAGCTCTACAGCAGCAGGAAATGGAAAAAATGTAATAAATACAATAAACTAGAGTAATAGCAGTGAAAATAATGGAAAGCAGATTTGGTCAGCAAAACATGATCAAGTCTGAGCTTTGGATGGATAGAATTAGGGAAATAAATTAAAGGAACTGCATACATGTAGGTAGATGGATAAAGAAGGAGAGTTTGAGAACTTGCATGGTTATATAACCATATAACTTCTGACTTCATCTTGACCAGGGTGATAGCCCCACTTCATTCGCCCTCGCTATGCTCAGGCTCACTTCACTCTCCTACCCTACCCCCATTCTCACCCACCCCATTACAATTATCTTTATACCTAACTATCCTCCCCTTCCTGTCCCACTAGCTACTACAATTCCACTTCCTGCCAATTGCTACAACCACCTTACTAATCTGTCAATCTTGTCAACACCACTTCCTCTATATCACTGTCTCTACCTACTCTATCTGACCATATTTTATTCCAACGTGTATTATTTTCTAATATCTTCTACACTACTCCTTATTCTCTCTATCTCCACCTTTTACCACTCCAATCTCTCTGACCCACTCCTATGTTCACCAACTTCTCACTCATACAACATATATCCAACTACTTCATCTTTTACTATCTCCCAAAATCTCTTTACTACCTCTACCTCAAGTCTATATAGGCTCATAGGTTCATAGGTTGGTACTGGGCTATCTGCCCGAAGGCATATATTAGCCCAGCCACATTGTGCGGTATTTAGCACCCCATTAGTAGTTCCCTAGACCCTTGTACTAACAGCTAGTACTTTTGGCCCCTATCTAGTAGTGCTGTTGGTGAGATCCCCGGTGTGAACTTTCTGTTACCCATCCACTCATCAAGGTTCCTCTTGAAGAGTGATAGTGAGGGGCTCTGTCTTATGTAGATCGGGACCCTGTTCCATAGTAAGGGAAATCTCTGTGAAGGGAATCTATCCCTCCAGCATGTTCTATTCATTGTTGTGTTGAGGTTTATATCCCTAGAGCGTATAGCTTGAGTAGATTTGGTTTTGCTAAGATAGAACATGTTCAACAATTCTGGATTGGACATGGCTCTGTACGTTAGACAGAGATCGCCTCTGAGAAAGCGGTATGCAACAGGGAACAGTCTTAGCGTTTTCAATCGTGCTGCATATGGCAACTGTTTGAGGCCAGTAATCCTCTTGGTTAGGTACCTCTGTGGTCTCTCCAGCTGCTGGAGATGTCTAGCCAGGTACATTCCAATTGGTGCATTGTACTCAATAATGGGGCTGATGAGGGAAGAGTAGAGGGGCACCATTACATCCTTAGATCTTGATGCAAACCCTTTCGTGATCAAATGGGCCATGTAGAAGGATTTTCTAACCACTTTGGCAACATGGTTTACAAAGGAAAGCTGACTATCTACTTGAGTCCCTAGATCCCTTCTTTCTTCATCAGATTTCAGGGGATTACCTCCTATGTTGTAGTTTGTGGGTACTCTGTCTTTTCCAATGGGGATTACTATGCATTGTTTTGCATTTAGCTTGAGACCATGGCTTTGACACCATGCATCAGTCTCATTTAGGCCCTTCTGGAGGATCTCCATGTCGGCCGGAGACTCTGTTATAGCACCCAGTTTGTAGTCGTCCGCAAACTTAGTCAGCCACAGCCCTTCTGTGCTTGCCTGTACTTTTGAGAAGTATATTCCAAACAGGAGGGGCCCCAGGACAGAGCCATGAGGCACACCACTCATTACTGGTCTGGATTCGGACAAAGATCCCGCTACTCTTACTTTATGGGATCTGTCTGAGAGCCAGTTTGCGATCCATCTTGTGATGTAAGGGTTTATGCCCAGGCTGGTGAGCTTATCAATAATACCTGAATGGGGAATGGTGTCAAATGCTTTAGCAAGGTCAAGGTAAGCCGTGTGTACCTCCTTTCTCTTATCTATAGCCTGAGTAACTGTCTCAAAGAAATCCACCAGGTTCAGGAGGCATGATCTGCCCTTGACGAAGCTGAACTGTGTGGGGTCCAGCGACTGGAGGTTCCCAATCTCTCCATTTATGAGTTCCATAATGATTTGCTCCATAGCCTTATAGATCAGACTGGTCAGGCTTATTGGTCGGTAGTTCCCAGGGTCAGTTATGGCCCCACCCTTGTGTAGCGGGACCACCATTGCCATGTGCCATTCTATGGGCACATATCCTGTGGAGAGGCTGAGACTGAACAGGGTATTAAGATGTGGGGTTAATTCCTTTTGGAGCTCATGTATGACACAGCCTGGGACACCATCTGGTCCCATGGAGGCAGTGTTTTTAGCTTTAGGTAGAGCCTTGTTAACCAATGTATCAGTAATAATTGGACTTACACAATCCCCTGGAATGGTAATAGGCCCTGTAGGTGGTGAGGGGGGGGGGGGTTTGTACTGAATCTGTCAGCCAAGATGTTGGCAATGTCAGAAGGGTCAGTGTATTTTGTTCCATTTTGTACTAGCTCAGAACAGACCTGAGCGTTGCCATTTAGGTTTTTGACATAGCCATAGAAGGCCTTATGGTTATCCATGGCATCCTTGACAACTTTCTTTTCAAAATTAGCTTTAGTTGACTTAAAGAGGGCCCTCAATTTCTTACTAATGCTGATCAGGGATGATTTTTCTACTTGAGATTTGGCCTTTTTTTGTATAAGTCTCCTCCTTTTATTGTAAAGTTTGCTTATGGCCGGGATCCACCAGACTGGTTTCTTCTTGCTTGAGGAAGGAGTCTTGGTTTTATTTGGGATAGCATGGTCCATGCAATCCTGAAGATGCATATAGAGTGCCTTGGTGTAGTATTCCGCATCCTGGATATCGTTATCCTTCTGCAAGGAATAGTGAAGCTTTCCACTTCGGATGCAAGTAGTTTGAAGTTTGCTTTGGAAAGGTTTTTGACTATGGTTACTTTGACTGGGGGAGGTGGAGGGGGGAGGATGTCCAGGGTTATCAGTCTGTTGTCAGATCTGACCAAAGATGGAGTGATAACGGGTGTGGTACAATGGGCACCCATATTTGTGATGATTAAGTCCAATATGTTGTCCCTCTAGTGGGGGAACATACTAGTTGTTCAAGGGCATTTGAATTTATAAATTCTATGAATCGCTGATCATAGGAGTTGGAACATTGGTAGTTCGCCCAATCTATACCAGGGTAGTTGAAATCACCCAAGATTATGGTGTTGGGTAGGACCTTTATATTTTCCAATGTCTCAAGGAATGCAGAGTGAGCATCTTGGGACATGGTAGGTGATCTATAACCGGCTACGACTTGAAATGTGGTTTTACCTGTTGATAGTTGCGCATGGATGATCTCTTGGGCATCATGCTGCGCTACTAATCTGGAGATATGGGTATCCCTGATGAATATGGATACAACTCCACCCTTTGTACTGCAATCCGGTGACTGAGGCCAGAAGGTATGATATGAATTTTAACCTGGCAGTGCTGGGGTGCTCTCTTGAGCCTTGAACCAGGTTTCCGTCACTGCGCAAACATCAATTTTTTCCATGCTGAGGAGAGCCTCAAGTGTGTGCATTTTGTGGTTGAGACTTCTGGCGTTGAGTAGCATTACCCTTAGTTTTTGGTTACCTGTGCTGGTTATGGTGGTTGGTTTGTCCTTTGAGCCTTGCCTAAAAAAGGCACTATGGGAACGGCAAGAGCCTTGGCCAGTATTCAAAAACCTAGGGGTGACAGGTGCAACCCTTCTCTGGCAAAACAGCGAGGCTTGTCTATCATGTCATCCCAGGCAGACAGACACTGGATCCCCTTAGAATAACACCGGAAACTTAGCCAATTGTTGAAATTGATCATTTTGTCTTTGTATTGTGGTATCATTCTAGGTGAAGGTAGTATGCTACTCAAGGTCAGGGTCATACCAGCTTGGGCTACATGATCAGAGAGCTCCTCAATGTCTCTTTTCATGTAGTCCAGGGAGGTACGTCTTAGATCATTCACACCAACATGTACAATGACAGCATCATACTTGTACTTGTTCTGGAGTAACCTAAGTGCCTGTGTTATGTGGCGGATCTGAGCACCCGACAGGCAGCTGACAGTAACCTTCTCCTTGTTCAGCCTGGTGAGTGGAACATCCATGTGCCTTACTATAGAGTCTCCTATTACTAGCATGTTAGGTATGGTGTTTTGTCTTAAGGGCTGTTGTGAGGCACACTGCTGAGGTGAATTATGTGTTTTCTGGCTTGTGTTTGGGGGTGCAGGTTGCTTGCTTATCTGCTTTGGAGGGCACTGTTTCTTTTTCAGATTGGTACCTAGTGCCTCCGAATATGTTTTTGTGTATTTATGCGTATGTTTTGCCGGTGCTTGTTTTGTAGATTCATGTGTGACAGATGGTGTGATGCAAGTGTGTCCCTTGTCCTCTTGACCGTCTGTTACAGTCATGGGTTGAGAGCGCTTAGCCTTGAGTCTGGCTGTGTGTTTGCATCTCTCACAAGTGTTTGTGTCTAGAGGTAAGAGGAGAGGGCTGTCTGTATACATGAGGCAGTTGTGACATTGCCTCAGGATGCCCAATTCCACCAGATGGACTGGAGAGTACACCTGAAGCTGACCTTTGGACATGCTTTGAAGAGTAAATTGAACTTAAGTCCTGCGGACGATCGAGGGTCTTATGCTATATTATAATAGTGCTGTCTAGGAAATTTGGAGAATAATAGTGCTGCCTAGGAGATTAGGACAAGTGCTGATTTCTGTTTTGCAAGTGCTGCAATAAGAGCAGCTGATCTGAAGCACTTGAGTTCAGGCTTGCCTAGTTCTAAGGGAAAAATTACAGCGCAGACTTAGTGGGAGCTGTTTTTCTCTAAGCCAGTGAGAAAAGTAAGTACAAAAACTGTTTTCCTCTATTTAATGAGGAAGATAGAGTGCTATAGTAATTAGTAGCTTATTTAGTGCTTACAAGTTCTGAACAAGTGCTGAGCATGAACACGCAAATTTAAGTGCTAAAACTAAGAATCTGTATCTGCACTAGATGAGTTACAGGACAGAAACAAGTGCAAATACAGGCTTTCAAATCAGAAAGTTGAGAGAGATGGAAGAGATTGCCCAAATGGCCAATAACTACAAATTCTGGCCCAGAACCACTATTTATGTGGTAGACAGGTTACCTAGTGCTTACCACTCCCACTGATAAGCTAGAAGGCTTCCCTCCAACACAGAAAGGCTTGGGGACTCAGAAGCTTACATACAGTCCTGGATACAGCAAATCTGTATCTGGAACACTAGTTACAGGAAAGGTAGGAAACAGGCTTACAGTTTTTTTTTTTTACAGAAAAGTAGCAAAAACAGTAGTAAAAACAATTCACATGCAGTGCAAGCTAGCACACTTGAGTATGTAGCAATATTAGACCAAACACAGTTTAAAAAATGCAATTAAATTAAAAAGGACTAAAAGCAAGTGCAGAAAGAGTTTATTAGGTAGAATGTGGTAAAGAGATGGGAGGAGGAGTGTCCCAGATCAAATCTACAGTGGGGCGGGCAACTGCAAAAGCCACCAAATTTAAACTACAAACCAAAAATAGGGAAGGTGGGTAGGACATAACAGTTTCAACAGAGATCTAAGCAAAAAATAACAGTACAAACTTTAAAACCAAAAAAATATTCTTAGCTCTGTATATTTGCTTATCAGTCTCTCAGAACAGTGAGACAACAGTTTCAACACAGATCTAAGCAACAATTAAACTCTATAACCAAAAAAATATATACTCAGCTCTGTATAATTGCAGATAATATGTAAGGCAGTCTCTCAGAACACAGGTTCCAGCAATTTGAATGCAACTGTTACTATGCCAATTGAAGATACAGCAGAAAATGGGGGTGGGGTGGGGAAACAGTTTCAACAGAGATCTAAGCAAAAATTAACAGTACAAATTTTAAAACCAAAAAAATATTCTCAGCTCTGTATATTTGTCAATCAGTCTCTCAGAACAGTGAGACAACAGTTTCAACACAGATCTAAGCAACAATTAAACTCTATAACCAAAAAAAATATACTCAGCTCTGTGTAATTGCAGATAATATAAACTATCCATAAAACAGGTTTTTAAACCTTCCCACAAAGCTAAGTCAAAACTATACAAACTCCATCTAGCATCTACTACACACTCTCTCCTCACTAAAAACATACTTTGTTCTGGAGATATCCAACCCAACCATGGCCCCTCTTCTTCTCTCCCCACCCTCACTCTCCCCAAAACTACCTCTACACTGCCCCCATCTTACTCCTCTAACTGTCACCAGCCTCAGTCACAACAATCATGTCCATCCAAATACTTAACTATTTACTCAATGAATATTCAGAGTCTAGCAAATAAAGTTACTGCACACATGGATAGATCTCAATACCCCTCACATCCTCTCCCTATCTGAAACCTGGCTCAAGCCACAAATTTCAAATAGTGAAATAATCCCACCAGGTTATAATATCTTCCGATCTGATAGACCTGTAAAAAAAGGGGTGGCATGGCCATCCTCTACTCAAATAACCTTAACCTCTCACCTTACCCTTCCTCAATTCCTGACTTCCTCCCAGCTGAAATCATCATCCTTAACTGCCATCTGAATCCTCACAACAAAACTTGTGATTGCCTCTATCTACCTTCCTCCTGGTAACAATCTGCCCATTCTTGAAAGCATCCTATCCTGGTTCTCTCACAACATACCATATGAGGCACTTATCCTTGGTGATGTCAACATTGATTGGTCCAAACTCACAACTGACTCACCCCAACTCAGTATCCACCTACACGGCTTCCACAAACTTATAACATCTCCCACTTGCTTCCATAAAAATTTTACCTCCAGCTCCATCATAGACTGGATCCTTACCAATTCCCCCCATCAATACCACAATTCCACCACCTTTCCTGACTCCCTCAGTGATCGCCTCCCTACAACCATCTTAAGACACTACTCCCATGTTCCTAAACCCCACCTTATCAAAGACTGTCAATTCATTCCAATTTAACTCCATTTTCCACAACATAGATTGGTCCATCATAAAACACCACCCCCTAAACGATGCTGTAAGCACTTTCAATAGCATCTTTATGAATACTCTAAATTCATTAGCTCCCTCTGGGAAGATCAGAGTAAAATCAAATCATGCTCCCTGGCTCTCCAAGGAGACTAGGTCCCTTATGAAACGAAGAGATAGTGCTTGGAAAACCTGGACTAAAACTAAACAACCACCTCTTCTTCAAAAATACAGGCAACTGAGGAACTTTGCTAAAAAACATACAACTAATGACAAAAAGTTATACTATAGCTCTGCTCAGCTTAACAACAAATCCAATCCTCGAAAATTTTGGTCAGCTCTCAACAGCATCCTCTATCCTGGAAAGCCCTCTAATCACTCTCCATACCCTAACTCTTCCTCTCAGGAAACAGCTACCCTCCTGAATAAACACTTTATCTCTTCCATCCAAAATCTGGTAACTTCTAATCCAAACTCTACTTCGACACCCACCCCTCCAAATTCTACTAACACAACTTTTTTTTATTTGAGCCAGTTCCCATTACTTACATCAAATCTCTACTACTCACGCTAAAACCTTGCTCTCCTTCCACTGACAATCTATCTCCTACATTCCTCAAACTTGCTGCTGACTCATTTGCCTATCCTGTATCTATACTAATTAATCGATCTATTCTAGAATCAACTTTCCCCATCCTTTGGAAATCTTTCTTTACTATCCCTCTTCATAAAGGTGGAAACTCCACTGACCTCTCAAACTACTGACCCATTGCCATTCTGTCCTCCCTCTCCAAGATATTAGAAAAATGTATTCACTCACAGCTTCTCAATCACCTCCTCATGCACCACTTACTTACCCCTACCCAACATGGATTTCTCCCTCACCACAGCACCACCACTGCCCTCCTCTCCTACACTCATATCATTGCAGAGGCCCTAGACAACAATAAACATTTCCTGTCTCTTCCTAGATCTCTCCAAAGCCTTCAATACTGTCTCTCATCCTCTATTGCTATCCAAACTCGCAAATCCCCATCTATCCCCCTCCGCACTTGCCTGGTTTAATAATTATCTATCTGGCAGGGAACAATATGTCAAATGGCTCTCATCCTCCTCACCTTTCCTTCCCATCTCCACCGGTGTTCCTCAAGGCTCCATCTTGGGACCCCTTTTGTTTAACATCTTCACCAAAGAATTTACACCTTATGCAAAAAATCCTCCCATATTCAGTATGCTGACAACTCTACACTTATATCCATCTCAAATAACATTTCTGAACTATACTCCCTGACCCAACAAGCTCTACTATCCACTGAACAATAGCTCTCTCACAACCTACTGATCCTAAATCCCAAAAAGACCAAACTCCTACTTTTCCTTCCCCGTTCTCTTTCTCATCTTAAATCCTCCTTTTTTATTACATCTTCTAACAATACAACTATCCAACCTAACACCCACACAAAACTCCTAGGGGTCATTATCGATGACGAACTAAAGTTCAACCTACACATACTCCAGTGTATAAAAAAAAACAAACCAGAAACTAGGTCTGCTATATCGGAACAAAAAAATTCTAACCCCTGAATCTAGACTTACCCTGGGCCAGGCACTCCTCCTCCCCTCCCTCTTATATGCCACCCCAGTTCTTACCAATATCCAGGCCTCCACTCTAAAAAAAATCCAACAGACTTACCATAAAATAGCCAGATTCATTACTAACTCCCCATACAACTCACACCACTGCATTTCTTTAAACTCTCTTCAATGGCTTGAACTTCCCCAATCTCTGCTATCTTATCAATTTCATATGCTGCACTCTATTCTTTATAAAACCTCCTTCTGTCCATCTCTATTTTCCTTAGTCTCCATCTATATTCCATCCTGAACCCTCTGTACCTCTAACCAACAATTACTTGATGTCTACCACCCAAAAAGGTCAGTAGGCAAACTACTCTACAAACAATCCCTTGCCCATGCTTGGAACAAACTATCCCTTGACTTACATTCAATCTCCCACACCTCACACTTTAAAAATGAACTAAAAACGTATTTTCTCACTTCCAGGACCTGCCCTTGCCATGACCCCACCTAGTCTTCCTTCCCTTTATGTACCCTCAAAAGGTCCATACTTAGTACCTCATTACACCTCTCTCTCCAATGTGTCTACTATGCATTTGCATAATTTTATACAAATAAAATTTTTTATTGTTGACCTATTGAACTATATCAATGTAAAATTATGTTACTAAGCATCTTTTTAATGCAACTTTAACTTTATGCATGTAACCCAACATATGTAAATCTTTTTGCTATAACTGCTATTATATCAATATTGTTTAAAATTGTGCTTGTTTAAAAATGTACTACTGGAGCTTTTCTCCTTGGGTCTCCACTGAAAATGGGCCACAAGTCCAGTTGGACAAACCCAGTTAACAAATGTCAATAAATAAATAAATAAATAAATACTATAGTGTGCTTTTCAGGTAGATAGTCATGAGCAATGAGATGCAAATGGTGTCTGGAAAACAGGTACTGAGATTATATATATGAGACTAAATAACGTTTCATGCTTTGGGAACCTAAGAATTTCAACATCATACAGCATGACAAAGGAGCTAAGGAGTTTCTGAGTTAGAACACAAGAAGAGACAGAAAGAGTGAGGAAAGAACATGCATGTAGCGACTGGACATTGACCACTGGATGAGTTTGAATATTAGTGTTTCTTGTGGTTTACTAATGAAACTTGGAAACTGCATGGGTCGACTGGTCACATGGTTGATCTAAAATCTTGAATCCAGAACAGCAAAATTATGACCAAGTCGAAACTGAATGCATCAACACCCACAGTTCGATGCATTCAACATAGCAGGCGGTGACAACACTCACCCATGCTATGCCCCTTCACGTACTGTGACATTGCATAGTCAGCGGTACATGTATTTTACTATTTTGCAGGTGGGCAAGCCCCCCTGCACCCCTCCCTTGGTGGGGGTCTGCACCGCTCACATCCCCTGTAGCTTATATATACACCAACTCCAAGATCGCACTGCAGTGAGGAAATTGGCTAATTCCATGTGCCTCAGAGAACCACGATGTCGGTGACCAATGCTGAACTCAGATACTCGAACTACACTACCCATTCGCTATAGTGTAGTCAATGTATTTTGAGTCGGCATTCTGCCCATTAGAAAACTGCCTTTCGACCACATGCTGGTTGAAAGCATTGATGTTTGTATTTAATTGTAAACCATTTCTTGCAGATAACTACCTCTGATCTAGATACGGATATATTTAGCATTTGCAATCATTATGCAATGGTGCTGCCCTGGACTGCAACATGAAGTGATGTGTTCTTTGAAATCTGCAGTATAGAGAGGCTTATGTCTAAAACATGTGAGGGAAAACTGTCCTGTATAACAGTATTGATCCCTCCATTCATCAGGATGATGAATATTTCAATTGAGAGGAAAGTGGTAGTCATTTATCAGGGTCTTAGAACAGCATTAATCTTCATGAGGATAGAGAAACTACATAAGCACAGGTCAAATATGACAACATGGTATCTGAAGAATTGAACATTCTCAGATGCTGACTGAGGAACAGAGACAGCACCGTTTAGAGATACATGGCTTTCTCTGTTCATGCTCCCTAAAAACATGATTTTTTTTTAAGTTCAGAATAAGTTTCCTAACTTTGAGCAGGTCATAAACAATTAACATGTTTATTGCTGGTCAACTTCACAAGGGATTGTTTAGAACTACTGTCAATTATGTCATCTGCAGAGTAGATGATGTCTACTCAAGAACTATGGATAAAAGCAGTTTTGGCACATCTGTTCACAACCAGTAGAATGCATACCTGTACTATGGACACTGTTCCCACAAGACCGAGACATGGATAAGAAACAGTATCCATATATGTATTTATGATATTTCCACTGTGCCTGCATTAATACCAGAAGCCACACACTGATTTGACATGGTATGCTAAAATGCTGATACAGACTATCCTTTTGTCAGTAAACACTAGCTCTGTGAATTCTTTGCCTCAGGTAGGGGATCTGTGAAGTAAATTGCTATCAGAAGAGCACAGGGTGATGAGAGCAGGTATTAGGTTGCTTCTAAACAATAACAGTAAACAAAAGGACGTATGCTATTCCAACAATGAATCTGTAGGCATGTGAATAATGCTGACCAATGAGACTGCTCATTTCACCCATGCCATTCAAATAATACAGTGACTTGTCACTTTTTCAGATTATTAGCAATAACGATCACAATAAACTAGAAAGGCATTATAGGCAATTAAAAGAATGCTGGATCCATTCTATTCTCTAACTTGTAGACTGTTATTCTGTTGTGAGATTAAGAAAACTGCAGCCAAGTTGTATGTACATTGCTCTGGTGTGCATTGAGTATACTTTTTATTGATTTCATTTAACTCATTTGAGCATGAACTGTATGCTCTTGCCAGTCAAGCACCTTATAATCATATTACTAGTAAGAACATCTACGTGCTTCAGTCCCCATTGTATTCACACTTCAGAAACTATTTACAAACCCGGTTGTCTGAGTCACTCGAGAGAACCACTCAAGCTTATTTCAAGTGGATAAAGTACTGCAGACAGTGAGATGTAGAATTCAGTCTGGCCTAGAAGTGACATCTATACCCATGCAGCTGATATTTCTAATTTCACTTTGGTTCAGGCTATAAGCTTTTCTTGCTGAAACACTACAAAAATCAATCTCACGTTTATTGGCTACCTTGAAAGTGGTTTGGCCTATATGTTCATAAGTCAGGATAGTATATTACATGGGAATTGTTTGATTGCCTTGGTCTTAAAAGTTGACTTGTTTGTCTCTTGACTGCTTGTGTTGCCAAATATGGAGATGAATTTAAAAGAAGGCTGTTACTATGCAACTATAAAAAGCAAATGCAGCAATTTGGTTTGTATAATAATTGCTTCTGCTTCACATCTGGATGGTATATAAGGAGTGTACGTCAGCAGCATAACTCAGTGGTAGGCTGAAAACATTTGCCCAATAAAAACAGGAATTTCAATAATAAATACCTGCATGTAGCAATATAATTATTTCCTGTAAGTGTGCCTTATCTCCAGTGTGTTATAGTGTAGTTATGCAATAATTTATGGAGCTAATTAAAACAGAGACCCCCCATTGATAAATGATAAATCAGCCATCTCAAACAACTACTACATACATGGTCAGCAGTATTAATAGATACCATAAGCATGTTTAATCTCTTTTACAATTTTAGATTGTGTTAATGTGAGGTAAATAGTCAGATCTGCAAATAACTGGGTCTCTACTTTTCCTTAAGATTTTGATACACAAATGCTTCCATTCACAAGTACTATTTTGTTTTGAAACTGATAATCTAAATACTTCATATATATAAAATGTTTTATTAAACAAATGCATCCCATGCATTCCAACAACTTCTCAATTTAAGGTAAAAATACATTTGCACACTTTTATCTATTCTTCGGAAACTTCTGGAATGTATGTGTCAAGAGCTCTGACTTGGTCATATCTCAAATAGTTTTTTGCAGATTTTTGGTAGGCAAAAATTCTGGTTACAAGGTCCAGGCCTATTATATCTGTCTGGCTCTAAAAGCAGGTTAATATCCTCATGCCATGGACTGCACAGGAATACATCAAAAGTTTCCCCAAACAGAAATAACACAACAGGTGATTAAATGAAGAATGCAGAATACTGAATATGATTTGAGTTAAAACTCATTCCTGTGAGATAACTTTAAATATTTGTCAATATAAAGTGACAAAAATGATTGCTTAATGTAATGCAAACTTTAGAAATACAGTGATATTGTTAGCCTAATTAAGAAACTAGAAAGATAAAGAAAGAAGGAATTAAAGGAAACAGAAAAAAAGAAAATTACGGACAAAGTTTTGCTGAAATATTTCCTATAGCAGAAAACTTTCTATAGCTTCTGTACTGTACCACAAAAGAAAGCTTCAGATACTGATACTATCCATAGAATAAAAATAACCACGTGTCCAATGCTCCTTTTTGTCATTTTGCAAGATTAATAAAAACTACTTTGTACATATGCATCAAGCAGCCACACACACACACATGCACGCATGCCCACACACACACACACACACACACACACACACACACACACACACACACACACACACACACACACACATGCGTACACATGCATATTATTTATCTATTGAAAGAGAGAGATAGCAGCACCACAAAAAGAATCAAACAACATTACAAAATCTTGTACAAACAGAAACATTTATCTGTAAACACACCACACCACGGTTTTGCTTGACAGGGAGGTTTGTCAATGTGAGCATTAAATAAATGTTTTCACTGTTACAATGTGTTGTAGTATTGCTGGATTCTTTTGTCATGTTGCAATATAATTGGACTCAGTGCAACTGTAGGGGTTCCTCCAAGCAATGGCTGATGTGTGGTTCTATATACAACCTATTATTAAAATGTAAAAATATTGAATGTCAAATGGTTGAGCACAAATGCTTGATCCACAAGTAATCAAAAAAAAAAAATTAAAACATGTTTGTTCCACTACACCCTCCACATCCATTGCTAATTAAATATACCAACTCAAAGATCACACTATGGTGGAAAAAGGCAAATTCCTTAATCTCCACTGTTTTGTCACAGTGAAAAAGCTAGAAATTCTTAATCTGCTGAACTGGCTTTTTCACTTTTCGACAAAACCACTGATCATCAGAGCACCTGTAACCCATATATATAGCTATAGCTGTGTATCAGTTTACAAATATATATATATATATATATATATATATATATATATATATATATATATATATATATATATATATACATACATACATACACACACACACATACATACACACCCACACACACCCACACACACACACATATCCATCCATCTTCAACCCCTTTTCCCATTTTGCATATGGGCTATATATATATATATATATATATATGTGTGTGTGTGTGTGTGTGTGTGTGTGTGTGTGTGTGTGTGTGTGTGTGTGTGTGTGTGTGTGTGTGTGTGTGTGTGATATATATATATATATATATATATATATATATATATATATATATATATATATATATATAGAGAGAGAGAGAGAAAGAGAAAGAGACCCTTCATTGAAAAATCACACTATAGAATGGTCAATGATCAATCACATCTTGCTAATTACCAGTGGATCAAAAAATAAATAAATAAATAAAAACCTTCCAGCATGTTTTTACCAGGAATACAAGCCCCCGTTGTACCACCACACCCCATAGTAATTATATATACCAACTCTGAGATCATAGTACAGTGATTCCACAATCACCACTGCAACACAGTCTTGCACTAAAGAAAGATGGGACATGCGAACTGCTGTGTTTTGACCAACTTTACTGGCTTTCTTCTTTCAAATATTGTGCTTTCAACCAATTGCTGATAAACTATCTATATATATATATATATATATATATATATATATATATATATATATATATATATAAATGTTTATAAAGCTCAGGAAAATGCACATACAAAATACACATGCACATGCACACACAGACACATACATATGCTAATGTGAATGAAAGCACATACATGTATGTTTTATATATATATTTTTTCTATGTGTGTGTTAATTTATTTATGGAGTTCAATATTTGTAGGCCATGCCACATTTGCATTGCTTCAAGAGACTGCAGTGAGAGGTAGTATGGTACTTGCAATTGTTCATTTATCACCATAGGAATGATATGTTTTCTTTGCACAAATGTGCATATTACCAGCACATTTTATCACACTGAGTGAATTTATTGTCACAGATAGTGGATACATTTGGATAGGTTCACATAATTTCTATAATGCCAGTACTGCATCAGATAATATCTAGATATAACATCTCATGCACTCCTATGCTATCCCCTTTTGCAAACTGATATACAAATTACAGTAATGAAAGATACAAACTTGTGAACCTTCATCACGGAGTTTCTTCTCATTCTTTTCATCTGCTCTGCTCCACAATTATTAATATTAATTGAATGTCTGCAGAAGATATTTAAAAACTATATACACATCTACATATTCATGTTCAGCTTAAGCAATAACCTGTTAATAAACTACTCAAGTACAAACAGCAGGCTCTTGTACCCTTTATTGCAGTGATCTAATAAACTCAGTCAGTAATAGCCTTTCCCTTTCCTGAACACGTTATCCAATGCTATAGCTTAATGAAGGCCTCACAGAAAGGAATTGTTGACCAATTTATGAAGTAACTCTGTAGATGGGACAAAAAAACTTCATCAGCTTTCAAGACAAAGACAGAAAGATAAAGAAAATAGTTAACAGACACCCTTCATAAGGGATGCCAGCAACAACTTGCCCACCAGTCAACAGGACATCAAAGGCAGATGGAAGGAGTACTTCCAGCAGCATCTGAATTAAGAAACCCCACAGAAGCTGTACTGCCAAAGAAAGAGTGTACAATAAAAGAAAAAGATGAACTCACCCTAGAAGAAGTAAGAACAGCAGTAAGGAAAATGAAGTCAGGGAAATCCAAATACTCAGATGACGTCACAGGAGATATAATCAAGATGTCGGGTAGGTTAGAGGAGAAATGGCTACAAAGGGTGCTAATAGCAGTATGGAGACAAAGGAGCATTCCAGATAAGTGGAGAATAAGAAAACTAGTGTCAGTGTGTATGAACAAAAGGAGCATTCACAAATTTGGGCAGTATAGAGGTACCAAATTGCTGCTGCACTGCATGGAAATGCCAGAAAAAGTGATTGATAAATGAATATGCAGAATAGCAGAAAGTAAGATCGGAGATGCTCAATTTGGATTCAGATCAGGATACGGCATGACTGATGTGATCTTTAAGTGAGACAAAGTTAAAAATGAGATGAGGAAAAAGTCCACGTGGGCATGCCTTGAATTGAAATAAGCAAATGATGTGGTCCCAAAAAAGCTAATTTGGGCAGCTATGCAATGGTTCAAGGTCCCAGAAAGACTGGTAGAATTAATACAAACTATGTACAAGGACCAAATGACACAAGAACATGCAATTTTCTGACTCAGAGGGAGGTTCTAATTGAGATTGTGTATGTATCACGGTTCAGCACTGAGCCAACTGAAGTATAAACTGGTGTAGACTACATTAGCAAATAGGTCAGAGGGAACAGATCACCAAAGCTGTTGTATGCAGATGATATGGCATTATAGGAAGACTCTTAGCTAGAACTTCAACAAAGGATAGGAGAATGGAATGCAAAACTGAAGGAATACAGGGTGAAACTGAGTATAGATAAGACAGCTGTAATGGCAGCAAGTGTGGGAAATCTCAAGAATGTGAGAACTGAGAAAGAAGACAAAATAATGGAACATGTTAACAGCCTCAAGTAGCTGGGAGGGGTGATTGAGGAGAATGGAAGAGTAGGAAGAGTATGTCAAAGCTAGAATCAGAGGGGTTGCAGCCAAATGGCACAGGCTGTCAGGGGTAGTGTGTGACAGAAGAATGCCAAAGAAGATGATAATTTAAGTTCTATAAAACAGTGATAGCACTAGTGTATGGTACAGAAACCTGAACAGTGAAGGAGAAGCTAAAAGTGATTGAAATGAAGTGCCTGAAACAGGTGGTAACATGAACACTGTAGGACAGATGAAAAAATGACACCAGAACAGAAGTACAAGTAGCTTCAATTGTAGAAAAAGTCAAAGACAACAGATTACCATAATTTGGACACTTGTGCAAGAACACAGAAGATAATCTGGTGAAGAAGATTTGGGACACGCAGAAAGAAAGCAAGAGAAAATTAGGGCATCCAGTACAGAGATGGATGGATTGTGTGAGAGAAGATCTGTGATAGTTTGGCATGACCATCAAACAATATAGGAGAGCAGCAATGAATCAAGAGAGATGATGACAGTTGATGTGACACTCCTACCAGATGTAGAAAATGGGAAAAAGGAGATTGTTGATGCTTTTTCATACTGAGACTTGTATTTTCTGTTTGAGAGTGCTCTGTCTGTGCTTTTATGTGCATTTACGGTGAGGTTTCTGTGTTCTGCTCAGGTAGCATAATCTGGATAGAGGCCTGCTGTTATCCAGGCCTGGTAGTTTTGTTTGTTGAGTTTCCTGTGTTTCTGGCAACCATCTTATGCTGATAGTGTCTTGTCTTCTTTGTTATTTAGAGTAACAGGGTTTTTTACCTTCTCTAGCACAAGTGATTGGTTGTAAGAGCAGGGGCTAGCAGGACTGGGTAGTAATTCAAGCTTTTAGATTCTTCCTTCCTTTCTGGTATACAAACCCTGTATCTGCAGGGGGCTGTCCTTGTATTTACCAGGGACAAAGCAGAAATTTCTTAAGATTCCAAGAGCAGAACAAGTTATTTCTTACATTTATTTCATTGAATTGCACTTCTTTAATGCTTATAATTGTGCTATACAGCTAATCTACTACCTTTTGCACCATAGCTGTAGTAGTTTCTCACCCGCCCTCTCTATTGGTGTCTTGTTCTTATACTTGATAGCTTTGCAGTTGCCCGCCCATACTGTAAATTTGATCTGGGACACTCCTACCAGTCTAGTGTCATTGGCTCATTCTACCTAATACAGAGAGAACATTTGAGAAAGCCAACCCACTTAGGTTCTTAACCTTGAATTATCTTCTGTTCCTGCTTTCTTCCTTTCCACTTTACTAAAAAAAATAAAAAATAAAATAATTTTGCTAGAATCTCTTTGTGTTCTGACTGAGTGTGCTTCTCAGCTGATAAGTATATTTTTGGCACTTTTGAACTGTCCAGAGTTGAATAAAACAATAATTGAATTCGGTTCAGAATACAGTTTGAATAAATTGCATTTATTTAAACTGTATTTGCTCTAATATTGCTATACACTCACTGTACTTGAATTGTTTTTAGTGCTGTTTTAGCTGCTTTTCTGTAAAAAAAATCTAAGTTTGTTTCCTGCCTTTCCTGTAACTAGTCTAGTCCAGATACAGATTTGCTGTATCCAGGACTGTTTGTAAGCTTCTGCACCCCCAAGCGTTTCTGTGTTAGAGTGGAGCCTTCTAGCTTATCAGTGGGAGCAGTAAGCACTAGGTAGCCTATCTACCACAAAATGAGTGGTTTCTGGCCCAGATATTGTAGTTATTGGCTGTTTGGGCAGTTTTGCCATCTCTCTCTCAACTTTTCTGGTTTAAAAACCCACATTTGAGCTTGTTTCCCACTTTTCCAGTAACTAGTCTAGTCCAGATACAGATTTGTTGTATCAAGACTGTTTGTAAGCTTCTGAGCCCCCTAAGCCTTTCTGTAGTGGAGAGAAGCCTTTTAGCTTATCAGTGGGGAGTGGTAAGCACTAGGTAGCCTATCTACCACAAGATGAGTGGTTTCTGGTCCAGAAATTTTAGTTTATTGGCCGTTTAGGCTGTTTTTTCCATCTCTTTCAACTTTCTGATTTAAAAGCCCACATTTGCACTTGTTTCCCACTTTTCCTGTAACTAGTCTAGTCCAGATACAGAAGTGCTGCGTCCAGGATTGTTTGCAAGCTTCTGAGCCCCCCAAGCCTTTCTGTATTGGAGGGAAGCCTTCTAGCTGATCAGTGGGAGTGGTACACACTAAGTAGCTTATCTACCACAAGAGGAGTGGTTTTTGGCCCCAAAATTGTTGTTATTGGCTGTTTGGGCATTTTTCCATCTCTTTCAACTTTTCTGGTTTAAAAGCCCACTTTTAAACTTGTTTCCTTCTACTCCTGTAACTAGTCTAGTCCAGATACAGATTTGCTGTATCCATGACTGTTTGTAATCTTCTGAGCCCACCAAGCCTTTCTGTGTTGGAGGGAAGCTTTCTAGCTTTTCAGTGGGAGTGGTAAGCACTAGGTAACCTATCTACTACAAGAGGTGTGGTTTCTGGTTCAGAAATTGCAGTTTATTGGCCGTTTGGGCTATTTTTTCCATCTCTTTCAACTTTCTGATTTAAAAGCCCACATTTGCACTTATTTCCCACCTTTCCTGTAACTAGTCTAGTCCAGATACAGATTTGCTGCGTCCAGGGCTGTTTGCAAGCTTCTGAGCCCCCATGCCTTTCTGTGTTAGAGGGAAGCCTTCTAGCTGATCAGTGGGAGTGGTAAGCACTAAGTAGCCTTTCTACCACAAGAGGAGTGGTTTTTGGACCAGAAATTGTTGTTATTGGCTGTTTGGGCAGTTTTTCCATCTCTTTCAACTTTTCTGGTTTAAAAATCCACTTTTGAGCTTGTTTCCTGCTACTCCTGTAACTAGTCTTGTCCAGATACAGATTTGCTGTATCCAGGACTAAGCCTTCTAGCTTATCAGTGGGAGTGGTAAGCACTAGGTAGCCTATCTACCACAATAGGAGTGGTTTCTGGCCCAGGAATTGTAGTTTATTGGCCGTTTGGGCAGCTTTTTCATCTCTTTCAACTTTCTGGTTTAAAAGCCCTCATTTCCATCTGTTTCCTGCCTTTACTGTAACTAGTCTTGTCCAGATACAGATTTGCTGTATCCAGGAGTGTTTGCAAGCTTTTGAGCAGTGCCAAAGTCTGCTCTTTAATTTTTCTCCTAGATGTGCTAGTTCTCTCCTCTCCTGAACATTTACTAGCTTATTAATCTAGCACTTTACCAGACTTCTTGTAGCAATTATTGTAGCACACAAAAGTGCTACCAGCACTAAACTTTCTACAAGGAAACAGCTTCAGTACTTATTATTTATGCCTACCTTTCCAAGCGTGTCTAAAGGTCAGCTCCTTGTGCTTTCTCCTATTAGCCTGGTGAACTTGGACATCCTGAGGCAATGTAGTGACTGCCTCATGTACACCGACAAGCTTCTCCTCTTACCTCCCAACACTCAGACTTGCGAGAGATGCACTTATGTATCCAAATTAGAAGCCATGCATTTTCCAGCCAAGACCGAAATAGCTGGTCAAGAGGAGAAGGTCAACACTTCCAACACACCACATGGAACACATAGCCATCCAGAGCACACACCAGTGCTGCCTTCACATAAAAACACATATGACACACCCACCTTCACAGGGGCTTTCATAAAAATATACCCAAACAGAAGAGACCTCCAAAGCAGAAACACACTCGACCACCATGACAAAACACTAATCATGAGACACAGAACTCTCCTAAACAGTGTGGCATTCAACCAAAGCCCCTAAGGCAAAACAGCATTCCCAACACACTAGTTATAGGTAACTCGATAGTGAGGCACACTGATGCCCCACTCACTAGGATGAATAAGGATGAAGTAACAGTCAGTTGCCTGTCAAGTGCCAGGATCCATCACATAATGCACACAATCAGATCTCTCAACAACAGGTATAAATATGACTCTGTCATTGTACATGTGGGTGTTAATGACTTGAGATGTACCTCCCTGGACTATATAAAAAGAGACATAGAGGAGCTCTCGGATTATGTAGCCCAGGTGGGTATGACCCTAGCCCTGAGCAGCATCCTACCATCACCCAGAATTATACCACAGTACAAGGAGAAAATGATTGATTTCAACAATTGGCTAAGTTTCTGGTGTCATTCTAAGGGGATCCAGTATCTGTCTGACTGGGGTGACATGATTGACAGACTTCGATGCTTTGTCAGAGATGGCCTGCATCTGTCACCCCTGGACTTCCAGATACTGGCCAAGGCTCTTGCCACCCCTATAGTGCCTTTTTTAGGTGGTGTTCTAAAGACCAAATTACCACAGTAACAGCTACAAACAAATGCAATCTGAGGGTCATGCTGCTTAATGCTAGAAGTGTATCTCAAAATGCACTCACTAGAAGCACTCCTTAAAATGGAGAACATCGACATTTGTGCTGTAGTAGAGACCTGGTTCAAAGCAGCAGAAAGCACCCCTGCATTACCAGGCTATAACTCATTCCACACCTTTAGGCTCTAGAACTTGGACCAAAGCTCCAAAGATGGTGGTGTTTCCATAGTCATAAAGGATGTGCACACATCCAGACTGGTAGCCCAACATAACACACCAGAGATACTTCAGGTGCAACTAACATTGGGTAAGACAGTGATTCAGGTCATAGCCTGCTATAGGCCCCCAACCATGTCCCAAGACTCACACTCCACATTCCAAAGCTCCCTGGAGAATATTAGGGTCCAACCTAACACTTTCATACTGGGTGACTTCAACTACCCCTCCATTAACTTTGAAAACTACTCAAGCACCAATACAGTTGCCCAACGTTTCTTGGAATTCATTAATTCCAATGCCCTGAACCAGCTCGTTCTTAACCCCACCAGCGGTAGCAACATACATGAACTGGTCATTACTAACATGGGAGACCATTGCTCTATACCAGTAGTCAACTCCTCCCTGGTTAGATTGACTAATCACCTTTGAAATCCACACCCCTCCCACCCCCACCCCTGCACAGGTAACCACCATGAAAAACTTCTTCAAAGCTAACTTTGGGCTCCTAAAAACAGAGGTGGCTAACATCACAGCACCCATGCAAATGGAGAATAGTTGCATGACCACTGAATCATACTCCAATGCACTGTAACGAACATGTACACAAATGCATAGATCTCACCATACCCAATAGAACTAAGACACTCTCCTCCAAAAAAAGGAAGCCAATCTGGTGGTCCTTTGTCATAAACAAACTCTACAACAGAAGGAGGAAACTGATGCAGAATAAAGTGAAGTCCCAAGACTGGAAAAACTCCCTTATCAGCCTCAACAAGAAGTTGAGATTCCTCATCAAATCCTCTAAAACTAGCTATGAAAACAGAATTTTAGCAGATAGTAAAGACTACCACAAGGCCTTCTATAGTTATGTAAAGAATCTCCATGGCAATACCCAAATTTGCTCTGAGCTATTGCACAATGGTACCTCCTATACCAAGCCAACAGATATTGCCAATATGCTGGCCAACAGATTCAGTGCCAACTTTACCCCCCCCCCCCAAGGACCAATCACAATACCAGTAAATTGCCAGGCACCCAGTATTACTGCTGCACAAATTAAAATAGAACTGTCCAAGGCCAAGAATACAGCTTCTATGGGACCTGACAATATCCCTGTTTGTGTTCTACATGAACTACAGAGTGAACTGGCACCTCACCTGTGTGCCCTGTTCAATCACAGCCTCACCTCAGGCTTTGTCTCTACCAAATGTCGCACTGCAACAGTCATCCCTCTCCACAAAGGAGGAGTGACTACAAACCCTGGAAACTATCGCCCCATTAGTCTGACAAGTGTAATATGCAAAACTATGGAACCTATCATCATGGACCTAATAAACAAGGATATAAGGAATCTCCAAACTCTGGATCCCCCACGGTTTGGTTTTGTGAAGGGTAGATCATATCTACTCAACTTGGTCGATTTCTTTGAGTCAGTCACCAGAGCTGTGGATGAAGGCAAGGTGGTTCATACATATATAACAACACTGGAAGGAGCCACTCTAGGAAGGGAAGATTCCAACAGAAGTTTTCAACACCAGACAAGGTGGAAACACCGAAGCGCTAGAGAATAAAAGAAATTTGTTTTTCCTGATTGTCACTTCATTACAGTTGGTGGTTTGTGGTCAGTGTTGTTATATAAGGTGGTTCATACAGCCTACCTTGAGATGGCCAAGGCCTTTGATATCATTTCCCACTCAGGAAACAGAAAAACTCACCAAGCTAGGTATCAACCTCTATATCACTAGGTGGGTTGAAAACTGGCTCACAGATAGAACCCACAGTGTGAAAGTAGCTGACTCCAAGTCAGACTGCCAACTAGTCATGAGTGGAGTCCCACAGGGTTTGGTCCTGGGTCCTCTCCTGTTTGGTATCTACTTCTCTGAAGTCCAGGCCAACATGAAGGGACTCTGGCTGACAAAGTTTGCAGACAATTGCAAGTTGGGAGCTATTATTAACTCCCCAAGTGATGTTGACATCCTACAGAATGGCCTCAGTGAGACCAATGACTGTTGTCAGAATCATGGCCTTAAGCTCAATGCCAAAAAATGTGTCATCATCCCTTTTGGGAAAAAAACAGTTCCCATGAATTACCACATTGATGGTATTCCACTGAACACAGAAGGCATTATAAGAGATCTGGGAACACAGGTTGACAGCAACCTCTCTTTTGATCACCACATTGCCACTGTGGTCAGAAAGTCCTTCTATGTGGCACATCTCATTACTAAGGGTTTTGCATCCAAGAAGAAAGAGGACATTGTCTTCCTCTACTCTTCCCTCATTAGGCCAGTCATCGAGTACAATTCCCCATTTGGCATGTATCTCACTAGACACCTGCAACAACTGGAGAGGCCACAAAAGTACCACACAAAGAGGATCCTAGGCCTTAAACACTTGTCCTATATAGACAGACTCAACAAACTCCAACTATTCTCTGTCTCATTTTGCCTACTTAGAAGCGATTTCTGCTTGACTTACAAAGCCATGTCTGACCCAGCTCTATTAGAAATGCTACATCTAAAGAAATCCGAATCCCTCGAGACCACATGTTCCAAAGACCTCAACCTCATTACAACGATCAACAGAATGTACTGGAGGGACATGTTCATAATCCTGAGACTGCCCATGCTATGGAATAGACTTGCCATACATGTCAAGCAGAGAACCTTGCTGACCCTCTTTAAGAGAAATCTTGATGAGTCAATGGGAAATAGAAAATTCACCCCGGGGATAACTCCAGTGGCTCTACTCGACAGAGGCACTGGGAACTAAGGTTGGGTGGCACAATGCCAGGGTAATCCTATGTCTAGGCTTGTAAAGGCCCCAGGGCCATTAGCCTAGTACACACCTATGAACCTATGATGATGATGGTGATGATAATGATCTGTAATAAAGCAAAAGCATTCATAGCTGTAGTTTGCATTCTATTAGTAACCCTAAACTTAACTATGATCAGCCCTTCCTGTATCACCTCAGCTCTCCCATCCATCACAATCATGGTCATTGCAAGGTTCAGTTTAATGCGTTTCGTCTTGTTAATAAGAATGTTTTTTTTTTCTAAAATGCTCCATTTATCCACTGACTATCAGCTGTCTCATTCATACTCATGGTATTGACCTATTGGCTCCCTCATGGCAGAAACCCTATGGTGCAGACATTTCTAGACAGTGAGGGCTGAGGAAACATGGAGTGAAACCATCATAGGGGTTTTCTACTTTAGTGTCACCCCCACCACATCCTGCACATGCTCAGTAGCAACAGTAGCAACCCTTATGTGGGTCATGCAATAGGCATCAGTGCTGGGCTATCCTTCACTTTCATCAAAGACATAACCCAACATGACAGTCCTGCTTACCTGCATGAGAAGCACCACATGATATGTCTCCAATATCCACCACAAAATCATGCCATGCACGTGTCCCCACATGAGCATGAAATGTACCAAAGGTTATTTCTTCAATATCCACCAGGGAAATCATGTCATGCACATGTTCCCACCTGAGCCTGAGAAGCTCCAAAAGTTATTTCTCTGATATCTACCAGGGAGACTTGCCATGCACATGTACCCTGGTATTAGCATGCAAATCCCATCTTGACCCTTGAGAGAGGAAAATAGGGGGCCATCATTCCACCATTTCACCTCATCTAGATCCCACCTTACAGAGATACAATCAATCCTTTGAGTTTTAGTCATGGCTGCATCCCTTTCTGCTACAGACCCTGACAATAAGACTATTGAAACTGACACTTAAAGTTATCAGCATTAATGACATGTTGTGTTCCAGTAAAAATATTTTTGAAACGTCCCTGTCTCATATAACTAATTCACCTTTCTTGTTATTGGACTTTCCAAAGAACTTGCCCTAGGAACAGGAATGATGGGTACCTTACTCCTTAATAAGTTTAACCTCCAATCCTTCCTCATTAATATTTATACAAGCACACTGGAAATAAATATTCAGACTTCCTGAGCTGACAGGTGCAGAGAAAAAGGCACATTCACTAATACTAATCATCATGATCATTCCCCTACTTAAAATCTGCATGTTACCAAAGCTATTTGACAGGATCAGTTACTTGGCACATAACACCACCTTTGCACTGCATAAACTTAATTTTTACTGGGAGTGTATATAAACATTCACAACTTCAACAATAAAGTGAACCAAATGTATTCATATGTAAATATTTAAAGAATCCTTTGAACCTAAAATCAGCATATCAATTTAGCTATCATGGATCGTATTATACTTGCAATAATACAACCACCTTTTCAACATAACTAAATGATCTCACCTTCAGTTTGACTGAATACTCATGGAAAGAAAACAACTTGCCAGCCATCATCATGGCTCCTCCTCATACAAAGAACTCATAAATACATACTGGTTCACTGCCCATGTTTACAATGAAGTCTCTATAGCCCTGACTCACTTTACTGATCTCTCGTGTTTTCAAGAAAATGATCTACACAATGAAAGCATGCAACAGGTGATGTATTTCTAACCTCTAACTTAAAAGTTAAGCTAAATGTCAGAGATAGTGACTGTCATAAATGGGAAGCCACTAGCTGTCCATTCTTACATTTGGTTGCAGACAAAATGAGTAAAACCTGATTACTACGCAATGAAGCAAAACGACATCAGTAGACTTTTTGAAGCAACTAAATCACATACTTTGAAAATACTATCCCGTATCCTCAGCATCTTTGCTTCTAAACATGAAATTCTAAAAGGCCTTCTTTCTTTGTATCACAAATCCAGTACTCTAAAGGAACCTACTTTTGATTCTGTAGTAGCCTCTCTTCAACATACGACTATCCTTTTGCCACTGTAAGCCATAACTTAAGTTTTTTACTTCACTAGATCATTACCAAGGTTGTAAGGAATCTACTGACTAAACCACCTCATATAGGCAATATCAACCCACACCTTGAGTTGTGAGCACCTTTTATTGTCATGTCATTTTCACACATCTCTTGCAAAGATGGTAGCTAATTCCCTAAGTTAATTAGCTAACAAATTACTTACAGAGTTACTGCATCTTGGCAATCAATCATCACTTATTTTGGTCTGGTTTTAGCATTATAACTGCAGTTTAAGTTATAGATTATTTTCTAAGAGGATATATGTAAAAGATACATTACAGGTGCAGTTTTCTGCTGATCTTAGGACCACTGATTGTGTAAACTTAACCAAGTGCTGGGCTGACAGAAGGATTCTGCAATTAAGTATGTCTTAGCAAATTAGCAGGAAAGTGTCAGTTTGCTCTATCATAATTTCTACTTTCCAACAGCCTTATGTTCATGTGCTTACCAAGCCAGGATCCTTGTTTGTTGTTCTTTGTTTATAAATACCCTTAGTCCTGACCTGCATGACCTTGTTACCACATTGAATTGATGTGCTCTCTACCTGGCATTAATGCACCCCTCACTATATAATGACTTCAGCAATAGATGGAGATGCATCAGTAACAGATTTTTGCTATAAACTCTGCCCAGAGTAGTTCAGTTACATCTGCCATGTCTCAACAAGGGAAACACGTCATGTCTGAATACAACTGATGTATCACATTTATTGGAATTGTTATTGATCCTCAAGTATCTTGATCAATAACTGGAAAACACATTAAACCTTGTTTGCAACAATGAATGTTGCTGATGTCTCATGAAGCAAGTCTTGTGACTGGCACAAGTATTTTAATAACCTCCACGAGAAAATGCTTACCCCTTTCCATATCTGCAGTTCACCTAAATCAAGCATTTTATAATGGTAGGTCAATAAAATATGAAGTCTCAAGACACAAACACTCCATAGGGAAGACACTTCCACAAAACTATTATACAGAGGATATGCCTTTTCCTGACAGTTACACACCACTGTATAATGTCTTCTATAAGTCCTGCCCACTTCAAGCAAATAAACTCTCTTCTTTAAGGGACATTTGTAATGTACAACTTAAGAGACATGGTTCCTCTGAGCTGTGCAAATTTAAAGACAAACTTCCATGGGGCAGAGAGCAAATCAGCCTTAAGTCAGCTGAATGACTTCATACCACCCACCATAAAACATAACAGTCATCCTTCTCCTTTTAGACAGCAGACAAGACAAAATAAAATGAAAAAGTAGTGTGCAGTTGCTTTACGTTTATTAATGGTATAAATTGTTGTGACGATGCATTTCCAGAGCCATGATGAACAGTGGGATCTAGTAAATGTTTGCTGAGCCATTGGTCTTATCTAAAATGCACACTTATTACTTTGTCGTATGCTGTCTTTTTTAAACTGTTCTGTATGATTGTTTGTGGGATTTATTATACATGAAGAATCATGTCTGCATATTTTATGCAAACAAAGAAGATAATAAGAAGAGCAATCTACTTTTCTGGTTCACAGATATATAAATAAAGTAAAATGTGTACTCATATATGCATGGTAGCTTCATATTAACCATGTTTTGCAGTAGTTTTCTACAAGTGGCTGTTGGTATTTGAGTACCAGCTTGCTTTTAAAGTAGCATGTCTGCTGTACATCACAATCTTTGTAGAGATTCAAATGTTATATTAGTGTATTAACCACATCCATAGTCTTTACCAGCTTAACAAATGTGTACTTCTAGTAAGATATTCCCCTTATTTGCCCTTTAGAGGATGCATCAAACATATGCCATTTTTTTTGTTTGGAACAAGTAACTGAAAAATACAACATTGGCTCACAGTTTATCATATATCACTCTGAATAAAAGACGTTCGGCGTTTCCCGGTTAGGGGTCGCCACAGCGGAACTCCAGTCTGCTCATGATTGGCAGTGGATTTTTATGGTGCCGAGTTGCCAGACAGATGCCCAACCTTCAATGAAGGCACGCCCATTCACACTCGCACCTACCTGCATGTCTTTAACGTCACTCGACCACGGGGAGGACATGCAGACTCCACACAGAAGGCGCTCCAGCCAAGAATCGAATGGGAGATTATCTAAAAAGACACATTACCAAAGCTATACTTCCTGAAAAAGTTAAAAATGAAAACATAATAAAAGTTCACAGGCATACCAAGTCCTCAGATAAACATCCATAGATGTCCAAAAAATACATAAGCTAAATGTTTTATAAATTTATATGTCTGAAGAATTCAGAGGTTATGTGAAACAATCCTATGTTGGTTTGTGCAGCTGCCTGGTGAGAGAAGATACTTTGATTTATATTTTATTTCTTATTGCTCTTTTTCACTGTTTGTAGGAAGAAGGGGATAGCTTGTAGACAAGAGGATTTCATTTGATTTATATTTGGTTGTTTTACCTCTTACTTTCACTGCTTGTTGTTAGAAAGGGATAGGTTTTAGACAGCCAAACTCTAACTATTACAAGGGGCCTAGTCATCTATAAATTCACACAGACTGCAGACAGGACAATCCAGAGCTTATCTAAACAATCCAGTGCTGGTTTTTGATTGACTGTGCAGTAACCTAGCAAAAGAAGATTTATTTTGATTTATATTTTATTTTATTTTTTACTACTGTTGTTCACTGTTTGTAGGAAGAAAGGAATAGCTTGCAGACAAGAAT
This sequence comes from Protopterus annectens, assembly GCF_019279795.1. NCBI lineage: Eukaryota > Metazoa > Chordata > Ceratodontiformes > Protopteridae > Protopterus > Protopterus annectens. Next base: position 1,022,002,301 of record NC_056746.1, on the reverse strand, counting down.
ATATACTTTGATTTGTATTTTGTTGTTTTACCTCTAAACTTCATTGTTTGTTGTTAGAAAGGGATAGGTTTTAGAGAGGTAAACTGTAACCATTCCAAGGGGCCTACTCTGCTATAAATTTGCACTGACTATAGAGAGGACAACCTAAAGCTTGTCTGAAATAATCCTGTGTTGGTTTGTAATTTATTGATGACCAAGCACAATCAAGGGACTGCCGCGGTGGTACGGCGGTAGCATTGTTACCTCACAGCAAGAGGTTCTCCCATTCGATTCTCAGATTGGCTTGGCTGTGGAGTCTGTGTGGAGTCTGCATGTCCTCCCATGGTTGCAGCAGAAAGACAAAGAATGGCTGGTGTATTGTTGCTGGCTTGTCGTTGGTGATGGGGGCCTCGGCGTTGTGTTTGCTAGTAAAAATGTTCAGCGTCATGTTAATCAGACCAGAGATCGCACAGGCGACTGGAAAAGCTGAAAGACAAACAACAACCAAGCACAATCAAGGAAGAAAGCAAATGAAAGTGTAACCACTCCACTTTTTTCAAATAACAAACAACTCAGAAGTTAAGTGTATTGAACAAAAAAAAACACATAAATGCTTTTGTCTCACCTTATTCTATGTAGGACTTCATCAGAACTGAAATTACTTCAAGCACTCCCATTTTATACAATTAATTAAATACTTAAATAGATCTTTTGATCCTACTTTATCCAAATAAAACTCTCTTCATTATGTTTTTAAGAATTTAAAGAAGTACTGTCACTCCAATTTGTATAGGAAGATCTGTACCCTTGCTTGTGCAAAAAGTGCTCTCACTCATTAAAATGTTCAATAAATTAATAATGTAATAAATGTTATCTTATATTTCTAGTATCTTAAATTCATATATAAAAATGCATATATTGAAAAATAACCTAATGGTGGTTGTCCTCGGGTTTTAGATTTTTTCTTTTACATTAGTTAATTTTAAACCAACTTATTTTAATCCATTCTATGTAAAAATGTATTTCAGATCGGTGATGTTTTATAGTGTGACAGAGGCAGAATTTTAAATAATATATTTGTTTTTTTTCAATATATGTATTTTTTTAATATATGAATTTAAGATGATAGGAATAAAAAATAATGGGCTGGATTTATGAAGGCTTGCACGGAGTCTAAAAGTAGTGTAAGATGGCAGACAGCCAATATGTCTGCCGAGCGATCCAGCAATAGCCGGCAGGGGCGTGCATGAGAGCTTCTAAAGCTACTCTTGCACGGACAGTGTTATGGTATGCAAATTACCTCATTTGCTGCTAAAAGCTATCCAAATTAGGTAAATTTGTGATCCAGGAAACACTAACCTGTCTGTGTAGAGTAGTGCTATTTGTAGAAATGTACTCTGTTGGTAACAGAGTACCGTTCTGCAAATAGCTAAACGGAGCTATGACAGCTCGAAATAAAGGATGCATCTAGTTTAGGAAGCATGCCAATGGCCAAATATAAGGCCATTGGCATTTGCAAATGTTGCAAATCCTTAAAATCCAGTTTTTTTCCCCCGATCGCCGATGTTTAAGCATAGCGTAGCGCCGCACAAACGTGCTGCGCTTTAAATAAAATGAAAACAATTGAAAAATAGCCAAAAATAGGCATTTTCACTAAAAAGCTTGTCCTGCCATGCAGGTGAATGGCAGGCTGAAAACAACATGGCCACTGAGTAGTGGTTGCTAAGGGGGGGGAAGCTCAGTGTGAAATATGTAACCAAGCATTAGTAGGCAATCCTATGCAAATGAGGATAAGGATAGTGAATCCCAATTTTCCCCGGCATGTGAGCCACGTCCTTAGAGTGTAAGTGTAGAAGTAGGGGAGTAGTAGAGTACAAGATAAGTGAATTCATGAGGGGGTATGTCTGAAAGACTCTAAGCTTATTGGAGCACAGTGGCTTGTGTTTGCCCTGAGTTGCTTAGGATTGCAAGAGCCGTGTCTACAGTTGTCCTAGCTTAAAACAAGAACCCAAAGGCGTACGCCGTGGATATATCTGAAATTTCTTGCAAATGGGCACACAGCGTGTGTGCATGTGTGAGCTTGTGTGTGTGTGTGTGCAATTGTTTGTGCGGTGCTGCCCCTTGTGGAAACAGAAAGGGAAACCAAGCAAAATAAGTAGTAGGATGTTAACCAAGGAGAACTAACAGAGCTGCCAGGTGAAATATATCAGAATCAGCCAATTACACAGGCAGTAGACTAGCCCAGCCCAGCACTTTAAACTCTGCAAATAGCAGTCTACCCTGTTTTTTCCAAAGAAATCTGCAACACTGCAGTATACAAAGAGTGAAAACTTAAAAAGCTTAAGTCAGACAAAATGTTAGGGACTGCTATTACTATCATAAACCAACATGTGCAAGTTGCTGAGGGTGGTGATGTTGTGAATGCTGCTGAGTAACCCACAGTGAGGAGATGGAGAAGAGTGTACAGACCCAGGGTAACCTACCAGGGGCTACATGAGATGGAGATAGTGGAGCGCTATAGAGTGGACAGAGACCTCCTGCAGCAAATTGTTGAGCTGTGCTGGCCATGCCTCACCCACAGACCCAACAGAGGGGAACCTATCCCAGTGGATACCAAGGTATGTGTTGGCCTACAAATACTAGCTACAGGTACCTTCCAGAGACCAACTGGTGATATGATGGGGGTTTCACAGGCATCAGCATGCAGGGTACTGTACCAGTTCCTGGATGCCATGTCAGCACATGTCGTTGAGCACGTATATTTCCCCAACTCCAGTGAGGCATTGGCCAGCAATATGCGTCTTTCCCACCAAATAGCAGAATACCCTGAGGTAGTGAGTGCAATAGACTGCATGCACATACACATGAAAGCACCACCCGGTGAGCAGGGTAGGGTCTACATCAACTGCAAGGGCTTCCCCTCCATCAACTGCCAGGTTGTGTGCGATGCCTAGGGCATAATAATGAATGTATGTGCTGGCTGCCCTGGAAGCTATCACGATTCCCACATCTGGCATCTGACGCAGCTGTACCAGAGATTTGCCAATGGGGACATACCTGATGGTCACCTAGTGGGGGATGCCAAATACGCACTGGAGCCGTGGCTGATGACACCTAGCAGAAATGCACACACACCTGGACAAGAACTCCGTAATGAGGCAAACGCACAAACAAGAAATATTATTGAGCGTGTGTTTGGGATGCTCAAGTCATGGTTCCACTGCCTGGACACATCTGGTGGAGCCTTGCAGTACTCACCAACTACATGTACCCAAATTGTCATGGTATGTGCCATGCTACACAATATGATCCAGCGAAAACAGCTGCAGCAGGAACAGCATGGGTCAGGGCCAAACAGCCCCCCACCATTGCCAAGGCCTGCACAGGCACAGCGTGACTCGGAGGAGGAACAACTGGAGCCTACCCCAGTAGGCAGAAGGAGGCATGCCCAGTATGCCTTGGCCTTGGCAAAGAGGCAACGCATAGCACATACACTGACTCAGAAGGAACCCTGGAAATGACACCTCTCTCTGACTCACACATACAATAAAAGGGATGCCTAACTTGACACTACCTGTTTTCAAACATGTATAGGGAGTGTACTATGTACATCCAATATAGGCAGCCCTGCAGCACCACCTGAGGCATGATTGCCCTATTTTAAGCAATATAAAGCAGTGCTAAGCACATTTTACCACTATTTAGCATATTTAAGCACAATTGCGCGGAGCTGCGCACCGTGCAAACTAGTGCAACGTCGGGCAACATTGGGCAATGTTAGGCAACATTGGGCAAAGTTGGACAATGTTGGGCAATGTTGGGCAAAGTCAGGCAAAGTCGAGCAAAGTCGGGTAAACATGCTCACACCTGCTTTACTGTTCCTTAACCAGTCAGGTCTGCCCAGCAGGAAAATAAAAAGCAGTGACAGGGTTCGAACTCAGGATACTGTGCACTATAGTCACAGTACTGAACCACTAAGCCATGACAGCAGTTCACTGGCACAGACACAGCAGGACAATTGTAGACTAACGCAAACACAAACAAATGCTGTATCATGCACTCTGAAGAGGCATATGAGTAACTACCCCCCAGGCCTATGCAGACAGATAACAGCAGGCCAGGCAGTGTGATGTGGGTTGGATAGGCTATGAAGTCACAAACTAATATACATGAAATTGGTAGCTAAGATCTGTAGTACAGTAGTATGCCTCAAGCCAGTATGATAGGCAACAGTGCAGACTGAAATGGAGTACCTGACGTAGCAGTGCAGGCCTAGCAAATGTGTATAAGTGTCAGGTGAACCCCTCATCCTATGTACACCCACAGTAACAATCAGGTGTGCCCCCTAGGTAGAAATGTACAACTAATAGCTGTCCCCCCTGTATGTAGAAATGTTGATAAGTCTATGCAAAGTGACTCATGGAAGCCCTGCAGACACAGTGTGCTTCCTGTTGATGTACAACACAAAGGTGAGCCCTGAAGTAAAAACCAACTTGATTTTTCACACACATATAGTATATATGTCCATACTGGGCATGCTCACACACTTTAAGAAATTTAGCAAATTTCAGTCAGCAACATACTGAAAGGTCATACTGGGCATGCTCACACACTTAGGCCATGTCTGAGTACAGCAGTGGGCCACACATATCTGGCAGTTGCAGTTCTTACCCGAGAAACTTGTCACTATTCACCAATCCCGCCTTGCGAACACAGTTATATGAAAACAGACCCATATAATATATTGGACTCCTGCCATAATCAAACTATGTACTACAAGTACATAAGTTGTTCAAAGAAAGTGAAAATTCAAAGAAGATCAATAAATCTCTGATCAGTATCATCAATAAACAATGAGCACTCCTAACATTAACCAATCCATGTTCTGGCAAAAATATTGTCAAAGAGTCCATAGAGAATCATGAAGCTTTATTTTGCTATGTCATAAATATCAATATAAACTCATATATGTTCTGAGTCAGTGCCAACTGTAAATGAATACATATACATGACTGACATTGCCAGCATCTTGTCAGACAGATTCATACATATTTACCCCCCCCCCCTCTCACTGACAAAAGGGCCCATTATCATACCTGGAGATTGTGAAAAATCAGAAATCACATATACAATGGTTAAACAGCTCTTTTCAAACCTAAAAACACAGAGTCTATGGGATGACATGGTTTCCCTAGCTGTGTCATATGTGAACTCCAAAACAAACAGAACCTGAGCCTGAACAGTCTGTTAAGACTCACCCTCTGTACAGGATATGGAACTGTTGAATGGGTTACAGCAATGTTTGGCACACTCCACAAGTGTTGGTGCACAACAGACCATGGGAACAATTGTCTTATAAGCCTACCAAGCCTGATCTGCAAGGCCATGGAGTCCATCATGATGGAACTCATAAACAGAGCTATTGGGAGCCTACAAACACCCAACCCTACCCATTTTGGTTTGGTCACGGGCAGATCATGGTTCCCAAACCTTCTAGACTGTTTTCAAGGCAGTCATCCAGGACATACACGTCCCACATAGACCTTGAAAAGCACTTTTCCAACATCCCAGACACATGTCATATCCACAAAATCAACTACCTGTGCATAAATATGTATGTCATCTGATGGATTGCCAACTGGGGCACAGATAGATCCCACAAGGTAAAAATTGTGGTCTCCTGTTCAAGCTGGTAACAACTGCTGTCCCCCATGGCTCAGTGCTGGGACCCCTCCTGTCTGGTGTATACTTTTCAGAAATACAGTTAAATACACGAGGGCTACGTTTAGCAAAGTTTGCAGATGTCTGCAAAAAAGTTGTCATAATCGATGTTTGGGACAACAGAAACATTTTAAAAAGGGTCTCAGTCAGACAGATGTGGTGTCAAAATTATGGCCTCAAGCTACAGTCATACAAATACCACATAGGTGCCAACACCCTAAATATGGAGGTGATGATAAGGGATCTATAGACACATGTGGATAGTCATCTCTACTTCCAGAAACACATTCACAAAGTGGTTAGAAAATCATGCTATGTGTTCCCACAAACTGCCAAGGTCTTTGCATGTAGGTAAAAGGAGGTTCCCTCTACTCATCAGTCATCAGACCCGTCAGAGAGTACCACAACACACTTGTGATGAATCTGACTAGGCACCTTTAGCAGCTGGAAAGACTACTGAAGTACCTCAACAAGAGGATTACTGGCCTCAAACAGTTGCCCCATGCAACAAGACAGAATTTAACTAAATCTGTACTCTGTTGCATACTGTCTACTCAGGAGATCTCTGCCCAACAGACAGGTCCATGCCTGCAGAACTGATGTAAATGCGCTATCTGAAGTAAACCCAAGCTCACTGTACCACATGCTCTAGGGATATCATCATCACAACATTAAATAGAACATGTTGTAGGGATACATTACTAACTCACAGAATTCCCTTGGTTTGGAACAGGCTCCCAACCGACATTAAGCTGAGGCCCTCACTGACACGCTTCCAGAGGAGCCTTGATGAGTTTATGTGAAACTGAACTGTCACACCATGGATCACTTCATCAGCTCTACTACACAGAGGCCTAGGGAACTAACTCCATGGGTTGTGATAGCTGCACACTCTGGCCATACTAATATATGCCTTCAGGCAGATAGCCTATTACCTACCTATGCACCTGTAGATATATATATATATATATATATATATATATATATATATATATATATATATATATATATATATGTATATATATATATATATATATATATATATATACATATATATATATATATATATATATATATATATATATATATATGTGTGTATGTAGGAGGAACACAGTATAATAAGCCAAAGATGGATGGGCAGAGATGTGTGTAAGAGGGTAACCATGATAGGGAGCCATCCAGGACTGTCCCACCCAGTACACATCCCAATGGCATGAAAGACATGAGGTGCACATCTCTCCCTCTGTACATAACAGCCACCAGTATCTGTAAGCATTACAGTGTATGTGGTCCATGTGCCTGCTGTAGAACATGACTGTACAATGAAGTACACATCTGCTATCTGTAGACATGTACCTGCCACATAGGTTCATAGGTATGTAGTAGACTATCTCCACAAAGGCGTATATCAGCCTACGCAAGTTGTGCAGCTTTCACTACACCATTGGGTAGTCTCCCAAGGCCTAGTTCTAATAGTTAGTACCCTAAGCCCCTTTCTAGTGGGGCTGCTCATGTGATGCCTGGCATGAATGTCTGTTTCCCATCCACTCATCAAGGTTCCAATTGAAGAGTGTCAGTAAGGGGTTCTGTCTGATGTACATTCTGACTCTGTTCCACAGTAAGACAAGTGTCTGTGATGGTACTCTATCCCACCAGCATGTTGTGTTCTTCATTGTGATGAGGTTGATATCCCTGGAATGTGTAGGGTGACTCAATGCATAACACATCTGTTTGAGGCCAGTAATCCTCTTGGTGAGGTACCTATGTGGTCTCTACAGCTGCTGGATATGCTAAGTCGAGTACATCCAAAATGGTGCACTGTACTCAACGATGGGTCTGATGACATAAGAGTAGAGTGCCTACACTACCTCTTTGGATCCTGATGCAAACCCTTTGTTGATTAGGTGGCCACATAGGCTCTCCCAATCACTTTGGCAACATGGTTGTCAAAGGAAAGATGACTATCTATTTGTGTCCCCAGATCCCTTATCACCTTGTCATTTTTAAGGGGGTAGCACCTATGTGGTAGTTTGTGGGTATTTTGTTTTCAACAAAGAGGATCACTATGCATTCCTCCACAGTGAGCTTGAGGCCATGATTCTGACACCACACATCTGTCTCATAGAGTCCCTTCTGGAGAATATGTCTGCCGTCCAGGGAATCTAGTATGGCAAACACTTTACAGTTCCCAGCAAACTTAGTCAACCACAACCCTCCTGTGTTGGCATGTACATTTGAGAAGTCTATACCAAACAGGAGGGACCCCAGGACTGAACCCTGGGGGACACCAGTCATTACAGGTGTAGAGTCTGACATGTAGCCAGCAACTCTTAATGTGTGGGATCTATCTGTGAGCCAGTTTGCAATCCATCTTGTGATGTATGGATTCATGGCCAGGGTGGTGAGTTCATCTATGATACCTGACTGGGGAATGGTGTCAAAGGCCTTAGCGAGGTATAGGTAGGCTGTGTTGACCTAATTTCAATAATCTGTAACCTGGGTAACTGTCAAAGAAATCCTCCCAGTTCAGGAGGCATTGTCTGCATTTGACGAAGCCAAACTGGGTGTTCTCAACTGTGTGAAGGTTCCCAATCTCTGTATTGTTGACTTCCATTATGATTGGCTCCATTGCCTTGCAGAACACACTTGTCAGGCTCATAGAGCATGAATGCCAAGGGTTTTTTGTGGCCCCACCCCTGTGGAGTGTGAAGAACGTTGCTCTGCAACATTCTATGGGTGCATATGCTGTAGAGAGCATGTAGAGAGAGGTGTAGGTATCCTTGATGAATATGGATACATCCTCACCCTATGTGCTATGATTCAGGTTCTGATGCTGGAAGGTATGGAATGAGTAGCATCCTGGTAGTGCTGGTGTGCTGTCTGGAGCCTTCAACTAGGTTTCTGTTACTGCACAGATATCATTATCCTCCATAATGAGAAGTGCCTCAAGTGTGTGCATTTGGAGGCTGAGACTTCTGGCAATGAGTAGCATTTAGCTCATTTTGTGGTTATTTCTGTTGGTTACGGGGTTTGGTTTGTCCTGCATGACCGCTGTTCCACACCTGAAGTCAGAGCCTCATTGGTCCCATCTGACAATAAGCTAATTACCCTACATATCCACATTCTGGACCCACACTCCCATTAAGGAAACCATGTTAAAAAATGTCTCCAAAGCCAACTTCATGCTTTTTAAGACAGAAGTGCTGAACTGCAGGACACCCATGCAGATGGACAATACAGTTACGACTACTGAATCCTTCCCAATTGCACTTTATAAACACTTACATGACTGCATGCATCGTGCTATCTTAACCAGAACCAAGACGCTATCCTCCAAGCAAAGGAAGCCAATCTGGTGTTCCCGTGCCATAAACAAACTGCACAACAGAAGGAAGAAAATGTTGCAAAAGAGGGTAAAATCCCCATGAGTGGAGGAGCTCCATGGTCAACATCAGTAAGAAGCTGTGATCCCTGATAAAATCCTCCGAAGCTAGTTATGAAAACAAAATCAACACTGATTCTAAAGACAACCACAAAGCATTCTATAGCTATGTCAAGAATCTCAGTGGCAACACTCAGATCTGCTCTGAGTTACAGCACAATGGCACTAAATATACAGACCCAACTGATATTGCCAACATCCTGGCATATAGGATCAGTGCTAATTTTACCCCCCTCTCACCCATGAAAGAGAACATCTCTGTAACGGAAGACTGCAAAGTTGTTGTCATCACGGCTGCACAGGTAAAAAACACTCTCCAAAGCCAGGAACACAGCATCCATGGGACCAGATAACTTCCCGGGCTGTGTTCTACACAAACTATAGAACGAACAGGCATCACACCGATGTACCATGTTCAGTCATAGCCTCACCTCAGGCTTTGTGCCTGATGAATGGTGCACAGTGATGGTTATCCCACTACACAAGGGTGGAGACACCACGGACCCCAGGAACTAGCACCCCATTAGCCTGATGAGCCTGCTCTGCAAGGCCATGGAATGTATCATCATATAACTTATAAAAAAAGACATTGGTAATCTCCAAACTCTGGACCACAACCATGTTGGGTTTGTAAAATGCAGATCATGTCTCCTAAACCTGATAGACATCATTGAAGCAGTCACCAGAACCGTAGACAAGGGTAAGGTGGTTCACACAGCCTATGTAGATCTTGCCATGGCTTTCAACACTATCCCCAACTCTGGAATTATGGATAAACCCACTAAACTAGGTATAAATTGCTATGTCACAAGATGGATTGCCAACTGGTTCACTGACAGAACACACACTGTGAAAGTAGTAGACTCCAAGTACAACTTTGGACCAGTGACAAGTGCAGTACCACAGGGTTCAGTCCTGGGTCCTGTCCTGTTTGGTATCTACTTCCCTGAAGTAAACTTTAACATGGAAGGTCTGTGGCTAATGAAGTTTCCAGATGACTGCAAACTAGGAGCCATAATTGAAACTACTAAAGATGTGGACATCCTACAAAAGGGCCTCACTGAGACAAATGCCTGGTGTCAAAGCCATGGCCTCAAGCTCAATGCCAAAAAGTGCATTGTCATCCCCTTTGGTAAAAACTCTGTAGCCATGAACTAAAACATAGGTGGTAGTATACTTAACACTGAAAGTGTGATAAGAGACCTTGGGTCAGAGGTGGACAGTGGATACACCTGTGATAATCACATCCCCACAGTTGTCAGGAAATCCTTCTACCTGGCACACCTCATCACAAAAGGTGTCTCCTGCAGAATAGAAGATGACATTGTTCCCCTCTACTCATCACTCATCAGATCCATAATAGAGTACAATGCCCCTTTTGCTATGTACCTCACAAGACATCTCCAACAACTGGAAAGCCTGCAGAAATACCTCACAAAGAGCATTAGCAGCTTGAAATGCATGCCATGACAGACTGTCTCAAAATGCTCCAACTGTACTCTCTCGCATATCGCCTACTCAGAGGTGATCTCTGTCTAACATACAATGCTATGTCAAATACAGAGCTGTTGGGCATGCTCCATGTAAAACAATCACAATCCCTCTGATCTTTGGCCCCAAAACCCAGAGTGAAATACAAAAGGAAGGGGTGTATCCATTTACCTTATGGATATCCACACTTTCAGGTTAGTGGCACAGCATGAGGCCTTGGAGGCCATGCAAGTGCAACTAACATTGGGCAAAACTGCTTATCAGATTGTAGCCTGCTACAGATCACCTACCTTGTCTCAGAAACCTCACTCAGTATTCCTGAGAACAGTGGAAAATATAAAGGTCCTACCAAACACCCTTATATGAGGATATTACATCTACCCAAACATTGACTGGGAGAATTACTCGTGTACAACGTCCTTTGCCCAATGCTTCCTAGAGTTTAAAAATTCAAATGCCCTGGAACAGCTGGTCACCATGCCCACTAGAGGTGACAACATACTGAACCTCATCATCACCAGCATGGGGTACCAGTGTTCCACAACAGAGATAAACCCCTCACTGGTAATATCAGATCATAAAGTAATCACACTGGACATCCAAATCCCACCCACCCCAAGTCAAGGAAACCACTGTGAAGAAATTTTCAAAAGCAAACTGCACACTTCTCAAGACCAAAGTGGAAAGTTCAAAAGCCCCCTTGCTATAGGATAATGCTATACAATCTGCAGAATCATTTACAAGTGCATTATATGAGCATCTACAGGGATGCATGGATTGAGACATCCCAAATAAAACCAAGACGCACTCCTCCAAATATAAGATACCAATCTGGTGGTCGTTGCCCATAAATAAGCTATACAACAGAAGGAGGAAATGAACACATGATAGAGCAAACTTCACAAAAGGAAAGGCATCACTGATTATTATTAGAAAGAAATAATGATCAATCAAAATAATCCAAGGCCAGTTTCTAAAGACAAATTGCCAAGGAATGTAAGAATAACAACCACAAAGCCTTCGTTAGCTATAGCAAACATTTAGGTGGCAACTCTCAAATATGCTGTCAGCTACTGCAAAATGGCAAGAAAATACACTAAACCAAATGTCATTGCCCACATCCTGGCAGACAAGTTTAGTGCAACCCCCCCCCATCACCCCCAAAAGGGCCTATGCCCATCCCAGAAGAATGCAGAGCCCCAGACTTCATGGACATGCAGGTAAAAAACAGCCCTCTCCAAAGCTAGGAACACAGCATCAATGGGACTGGATGGTGTCCCAGGCTGCGTCTTACACCAGCCCCAAAAGGAACTACACCCTCACCTACATTCACTGTCCAGACTCAACCTTACCACAGGCTATGTACCCAAAGAATGACATACAGCAACAGTCATCCAGCTCCACAAAGGTGGTGCCACAACAGAACCTGGAAACTATTGCCCTATTGGCCTACTCAGCCTGGTCTGCAAAGCTATGGAGCAAATTATCATGGAACCCATAAACAGAGACATTGCAAACCTCCAGACACTGGACTCTACCCAACTTGGCTTTGTTAAAGGCAGATCCTGCCTCCTAAACCTAGCTGACAGTTACCAAGGACACAGATGGAGGTGAAAGTAGTCTACACAGCCCACCTGGACCTCCCTAAGGCCTTTGACACTATTCCCCACTCTGGCATCATGGACAAGCTTACCAGCTTGAACATTAACACCTATGTCACAGGATGGGTGGCCAACTGGCTCACAGATCAAACACACATGTTCAGAGTTGTGGGTGCCATGTCTGACTCTAAACCAGTCACAAATGGCATCCCATAGGTCTTGGTCCTGCAGACCCCACCTGTTCAGTAGATACTGCTCAGAGGTACAGGCCAGCATGGGAGGAGTATGGCTGAACAAGTTTGCAGATGGCTGCTAACTGTGGTCCATAATTGACTCTACGGCTGACACAGACATCCTCCAGAAGGGTCTTTCAGAGACAGATACCTGGTGTCAAAACAATGCCCTCAAGCAGAATGCCAAAAAATGCATAGTCATCCCCTATGGATAAAACAAAGTGCACACAAATTACCACATAGGTGGTAATCCAGTATGTATGGAGAATGTAATTATGGACCTGGGGACCCAGATAGATAGCAAACTCTCCTTTGATGATCACATTGCCAAAGTGTTTAGAAATTCCTTCTATGTAGCCCACCTAATGTCACCTAATGTAACCCACTTTGTCTAGTCTGATGATGTCACCATCCTACAAATATACCTGTGGAAAAAAAAACTCCCAGTAATGTGTATAGTGCGTCATGTAAATGTGTACTGTTGTAGTGTCATAAAGTAGTTAGATAGGTGTTTGAATCCTGCACTTGACAACTGTATGAGTGTGTGTGTGTGTGTCTTCTTGGAGAGGAGCAATCTTTTTGGAGACTACTAAAACTCCTTAAAAGTGGTATACTTATCTTTGTGAAGTCTGATGATGTCACCATCCTGCAAATATACCTGTGGAAAGGTGAACTCCCAGTAATGTGTATAGCGCGTTGTGTTAATGTGTACTCCTCTAGAATCATAAAGTAGTAAGGTAGGGGTTGAATCCTGTATTTGTCAACTGTATGAGAGTGTGTGTGTGTCTCCTTGGGGAGATGCAGCCTTTTTGAAGACTACTGAAACACCTTAAAAGTGGTATACTCATCTTTGTCAAGTCTGATGATGTCACCATCCTACAAATATACCTGTGGAATGAAGAATTCCCAGTACTGTGTATAGCATGTCATGTTAATGCATACTTCTTTAATATCATAAAGTATTTTGATAGGGGTTGGAATCCTGCACTTGCCAACTATATAAGTGTGTGTGTGTGTGTGTGTGTGTGTGTGTGTGTGTGTGTGTGTGTGTGTTTGTGTCTCCTTGGAGAGGAGCAACCTTTTTGAAGACTACTGAAACACCTTAAAAGTGGTATACTCATCTTTGTCAAGTTTGATGATGTCACCATCCTACAAATATACCTGTAGAAGGGAGAACTCCCAGTAATGTGTATAGTGCGTTGTGTTAATACGTACTTCTCTAGTATTATAAAGTAGTTAGGTAGGGGCTTGAATTCTGCATTTGACAACTGTATGAGAATGTATGTGTGTGTTTCCTTGGAGAGGAGCAATCTTTTTGAAGACTACTGAAACACCTTAAAAGTACTATACTCATCTTTGTCAAGTCTGATGATGTCACCATCCTACAAATATACCTGTGGAAAGATCCCTCCCAGTAATGTGTATAGTGCATTGTGTTAATGTGTACTTCTCTAGTATCATAAAGTAGTTAGGTAGGGGTTTGAATCTTACACTTGGTGACTGTGTGTGCTCCACATGTGTGACACTGTTGATCAATGTAATGTGGGTTTTGCTTTTACTACTGTATGACATATCACAATGACAACAGTATGTGCATTACACGTCAGGTAGCTGTGTGGCAAATACATATACATACATGCGACCTCGATTATTTCATAGGTGGAAAGCCTGCTTTCTCCATGAACACATCTGTTATCTTTGCCAGAGTGTGCTGCCGCTTTCCAGACCTTAGATCACATCTGTATGCTTGTGACAAGCTTAGCCACTGCAGTGATCCCTGGCCTATGTCATCCATTTCACATACACTCATTACGGTTTCTATTGAATAGTGTGAGTGAGGGTTTATGGCTGAGGTATATTTGAAACCTGTTCAAAAGCAGCAACGTCTGTCAAAGATGGCTATTTATTATAGGTGTGCAACAACTTTTGTGGATATGCATGCAGACCCCTTATTGCTTATGTGATCCACAGAGGGATTTCCAAAACCCTTTGGAAATGTGATTATCAAAGGAGAGATGATGTAACACATGGCTCTATGTATACATCGGTACCTGTTCAACATTTTGGGGTCTACTACCTATGTGGTACTCTGGGGATACTATGTTTTGTAAAAGTGGATGACTATGCTTTATTTGGCTTATAGCTTTACAGCATGGGTTTGGCACCAGGTATCTGTCTGTATGATACCCTTTTGGAGGATGTGTGTGTCATCTGGAGAATGCATTATAGCCCACAGTATGCATTGCCAAACGTGGCCAGACATATCCCTACTGTATTTGCTTGTACCTAAGAAAGCTATATGCCAAACAGGAGTGGTCCCAGGACTGAGTGCAGGTGAATACCACTGGTTACTGGCATAGAATAGTACTTGAAGGCTACAAATGTTACTGTGTGTCCTACATCTGTGTGTCAGTTGTCAAGACATCGTCTAACAATTGTTTATGATCAGGCTGTTGAGGTTATGTATACTACCAGAATGCAAACCAATGACAGATAGTAACAGTATCACCCACAGCACAGTGTCAAACCATGTCATACACACACGTGTACTCAAGTTCCAAAAGGTGTGCAGTACAATGTATACTGGCCACCAATAGAAACTATGGAGTTTTAACACTGTCTAATACAGGGCATGTCACCCTGCCCATGTGTCTAATATGCACGCACATGCAGACAGTGTACCTCAACCATGTTCACAAATGTACACCTGCAAATCTGTGCTGCACACATCCCACACTTACTGTCCACTCTCTAACACATGCTGACAAAACTACACACATCAGCCAAGTGGCACATGGGCAGACAATACACAATTGGAATAAACACTGGTGTAAACAATACTACATTGATAATTGTAGCTTTAATGCATCATGCCTGCTCAGCTACACCTTCAAGGATAACATTACACTTTACTGCTGACAACATGCTAACATTGCTATTCTGTTATAAAGTCACACTGTGCATCAGCACCATGTTAGCCTCTTCCTGCATCAATGTTACAGATGACAGGAGGTGGCACGGGTTTCATCATATGCACAGGGTGTGTTGTTGGTTTGCCAGAGGCCTACATTGAGCCATACAGTTGACATGTGTGTGTGAGTGTGTGTGTGAGGGCCAAGAATACTGTTATGGGCCAATGTGGATGTAATGTGTGTGGGTATTTGTTTGCCCTTGATGTCTGGTTTATGTGTGTGTGCCTGCATGCACACAGTTCCACCATGTGGCTGCCATATACGGGGATTTGTGGGACAGCTCCAGACTGTACCTGGCAGGCTTTACAGATCACCATCTGTGGCCATGGATACAGGACCTGTGCCTGGCAGGGGTGCTACAAACAGTATCAGGTACTAATCCAGACTGGGTACTATCCTCAGAGGTTGAGATATGTACACTGGATCCAGGACCCTGCTGGGACTGGCCAGAGCCATGTGCACGTGGTCATCTAGGACGGTCTATGGGCAGCCCACCCCCAACATTGCTTTGGCTGGTACTGGCACTACGGGAGTGGCTATGACTTGATGGATGTCCATGGTGACTGGCAGCTGATGATGTTGCTGGCATACATCCACATCGACGTCTCAACTGTCCTGCACTGTCCTGACACATGGACATGACATTGTGGAGGACATCTAATGACCTCAGTGTAATTATGGATGGTAACAGCTAGGTCACTGATATTGTCATTTAAAGAGGTGTTATAAGCCCTCTATGCCCTTAGTCCCTGTCTGGTGTACCACTCCATATGTGCCTGTGCCTCCATGACAGCCTGAAACATGCGTGTGGTTGAAAAAGTTGTGGCACATCTGCCAGGGGCATGATGAACAGCAGTGCTCTGATGAGAACCCCTGGACATCTGCCTATGTGGTACCATTCCAGACATCTGGCTATGGCTGCTGTGTCCTGATGCATGTTCCATAGATACCACACTGTCCTGGCCATTGCTGACTGTACACTGTCCCTCTGTTAAGGGCATTGGTGATGATGGATTTACAGGCAGTATGACTGTGTGCATGGATGGGGTGGAGACGTGTGTACTGTCAATTGGTGGCCCAGCAACAGACCCTGACAAACATGCCTGTGCCCCAACACACCTATCCTCATTATCACTATTTGTGTCAGTGACATCAGGTTCCCTGCTGCACTGAACCAGCCCAACCTCAGCACCTGTGAGAGTAAAACAGGAAACACACTTTAAGACCTGTTCTTGATGTCAAAACACATGAACACATGAACACATGCACACATGCACACAAATACACTCCTCACTAAAGCAGACATACACACACACACACACACACACACACACACACACACACACACACACACACCACCAGCAATCTCAGAACATATTTAATAGCTGTTGATAGTGGGGTATAGTATCAAAAGCCAAACAGTCATATCACACATGTCAGCATGCAGGACATGTGTTGCTCAACAGCATACAGTGTGAGTGTAGACAGTCCTTGTTACTAACAGTATACATGGCTTTGATGCATGTGTTTTGTTGTTCGGTGATTGGCCTCCCCCGGGAACACAATGTATACATGGACACAACATTGCTGTGCAAGTATTAAAAAACTATTTAATGTACTGTTCACCATCACTCACAGGTATACATACCATGGCTGGATGTCTATCTGTGTGTCACATAGATATCCAGTTCTGAACAGAGCCTCTGTGTCTTTAGCAAATAATTGTGGACACAGTTTTAGCTCATGCATGATGTGTATACACACAAGATCAGTGGTGCATGTATAACTGATGGAATACCATTGGTCCACATAGCCAATGTACAGTAGTTATGGTGAGTGTAGATCATATTGTGGACATGTCAGTGTCATCCATGACATGGCATGCTAAAACACAACTGCATATTTAAACAGCACACATTTCCAATGTGTGTCATATGACCTAGCCACTCAATAGCATTACAAGACATATATGTGTCAGTTGTGCAAATGGTGATTGGTATGCATATTGTTTATAGGTACATATTTTTGCACACACACAACATTGAGATGTATAGCAATGAAAGCTATGCATAGTACTGTGGTTACAATAACTGGATGGGATGTAGTACCATAAGCCATCATCATGAAGCATCTTGTGGTCACTCAAGGCTACAAATGTGTCCCAAACCAGCACCTATCATGCTGTACCAGAACTGCACTACCATGGCTACATTCACCATTTCACAGCCAGTTGTTACATGGGTTTGTAAGGAGGCCAATAAGGAGCATTGCCTAACATGAATGTGTTGTGTGTTGCAGAGTGTTTCACTGCACCATGATAGGCCTCTACCCCTCACATATATTATGTGTGCTGTGTGGATGACATTTGGGATACTGGAGTGTGACTTTACATAGGGTTTGTGAATACATCATGTGTAGCATGTTAACATGTTCTGTGTATGACATCGTTGTGTATGTTGTGTGCATGCATATCGACTCTGCCTATCCAATGGTTACTACAGTGTAGCCACATTTGTTTGAGATGGTCTGTGTATTGCATGTGTTTGAGGCAGCTAATTACATTACTGAGATGTGCATAGTCTAACAGCAAACATGCACAGCATGCATTATGCATAGGTGTGTTACATGTGTACATGGCCTACACCTTAACTATGACATGCACTTTTTATTTGCAATAATAAATGTAGAACACACTCACCAGCATGTGCCCACTGCCTTGCTGTCACACCAGAGGGACCTCCATGAATATGAGACAGTTTGTCAGTGGCGACAACTGTGGTATTGCTACTGTGGGTTTGCAATCTTAGAGTAGTGCAACTGTTTGCATTCACAGGCCTACAGATTATGTTCCAAATGATCAGTATTGCACAACAACAGGCTCCACATCTTCTAACTACACAGTACACATCTCACATATGCATGATCTACCAATAGAGGTAACAGTATTCTACAGATATGCCATTTTACCTGCACGCTCCGTGTGTTCTTGCTGGGTGGCTCCAACCTCCATCAAGGTAAATGTCTGCTGTTGTTGTTGGGCTGGTGCCACCAGGCTCAGGAGCAGCTCCTCCACTCTGGTGAGGGGGGATGGATGTTAACCCCACCACCTGTTGCAAGCTGTTGTCTACGGACATCAGAAGCACGCTGCCGGACATGTCTAAGTAAATCACTGCAGTGATGGTGTACCTGCTTATATGTCCGGTTATGCATGCCTATGTCATTTACCCTCCAGATGACATCTTGCCACAGCGCAGTACACTCATGCTGGTCTTGGCTGGTTCTCAAGAATAGTAGGCTGTAGTGCTGAATCAGACAGCTGGTAATAATGTCATCCTCAGCACTACTGTAGCTAGGATTGTGATGGTGGGCCATGATCCCTGGAAGACAAAGAAAAAATATGTCTGAGCAAGTCATATGGCAGACTTAACATTATACAGTACAGATATCACTGAACTGCCATATATAGCAACCTATTAGCTGACTGAGATTAAACACTTTCAATACCACTTATCAGTGCTCACCCCACAACTTCTTGAAAGTGCCTGGCATGCTTTATATAATAAACCATGTTCTGCACAGCAACAAAATAAAATCACTATATAAGACTATACAACAGTACATGGCACACTGTATGCGACACAATGCACCACCTAGCCACAGAAGGTATAGATCAAGTGAATGCATAAAGAAATATGTCATCCATCACAATGTTTGTAAAGTCCAGTTACAGTATTACCATTATACCACACAACTTGTTGATGGCAAACCCGTGGCCAAAATATGTGCACAATTGTGAATATAGGTGGCATACTGCTGTAGTAAGCTATAAATGTTGCTAGATACGCAGTTATATCTTGTAACGCACATATGACAGAGGACATGTTACAGGCATACCCACACACACATCAGACATAATTACAAGACACAAAGGTATGGCAACCCAGATAAGCTTAACATGTGTACCATACAGTACTGTGTGTCAGTACTTATAAAACCTTAAGCCTGAAGAATGTAATCTGTGAGGACTACAGGGACCACACAAAACAGTGGTTCCAAACAATGTGGACATACACTATACTTTTCTGTTTAGGCCTACAGCTTCAAGTAGTACTACAGTTCATACAGGATTTGGATTCAACATCAGTACCAATCAATAAGCATACATGTAGTGCTTTAGCCTCCAATGACACACCACATTTAACACCAAGGGACTACATCAGACTGTATGCCATAGTGCTTTATCTGCCTAGCAACAGCATACACAGCTTTTGCTGGGATCAAAGCAAGGACACATATTACCATGACAGAAACAGTTTCCCACTAAGCTATCCCACAAATACACATCTTTGACACATTCACCAACACATTGACCATCAGGCTCAGTCAACTTTACATAGAATCTATTGCAACAAGTAGATGTGGGTGTGTATGACTATATATGACTCTCTCTCTATACATATATATATATATATATATATATATATATATATATATATATATATATATATATATATACACACACACACACACACACACACACACACACACACACACACACACATATATATATATATATATATAGATATAGATATAGATATAGATATACATACATATACACATCCATTGGTGTACATATACATATACATATACATGTAGGCACATATACAGTCCACCTTTCATGGTGGGAATATCAATTATGCAAAGAATGTGAGGTATACAGTAATGTAATAATATCGCACAGTCTTGTGAGAAATGCATTGAAAGTCTTCTCAGCCCAGGTAGCTTTAGCAGGCCTCACTGGTTGCAACATTGCAAACTGAACAAAACACACACAGCGTTTAACCACCACATGTCATATACCAGCACTGTATGCTGTCATGTTTGTCACACACTAAAACCTACATACAAATATGCACATAACAACTTTCACCAACATATATATGTCCACCCTTCACAAACAGTTGCAATATGCCCCTTGCTCTATGCACATATACAAATGTTAATATATATATGACACATCTATATATATATATATATATATATATATATATATATATATATATATATATATCCATATTTGTGTGCCATACACACACAAGGTCCACACTGTTGTAAGTCCCTGGACCTCACAGCTGAACTGTTGGGCCTTGCTGCAACATGAACAGGTGTCACATGTGAACACACAGTAACATTAGAGGGGGTATATATAGCTACAAATGTTAGATTAGCATACTAGCCTGGTACAGCAGTTGCCAATGCTAAGCTAAACTTTAATATGACTATCATGCATGTATTACTCTGTCACACCATGTTTATATAAATGTTTGCACTAATCCCCCATACAGCCATTGTCCACACTACTGTACAGAACACAGATAACATGGATCAGATGTTTGACATTTAATGCTGAGCTACATATTTCACAGTTTTGTCCCACTGCACATAGCTACACACTGAATTGTCCATGGCAGTAGTTAAGCAGGACATCTGTGCATAGATACGTACTGCTGCCACATATGAATGGCTCACAATATGTAGAGTACTCTTCAAAAACTTCTACTACATGCCAGTAAATACATATCTGTTACATACCTTTCCTTTGTATGAGCTGGTATTATTTATTTTCCGTTTTCCTTTTGCTTTTCACTCTCTCTCTCTCTGTCTCTCTCTCTCTCTCTTGCAGTCTCTGCAATAGAGTGATTGAGTTTGTGGGCAGCAATTACAGCCTGCTTTTATAGGTATTTGCACATGTGCATGTGATGGCCTCTGCACCAATTGGTGGCCACCATTTGCTAATTGCATGCAGCCTGCTGTGTGCTAATTGCAGTAATCACTGTCATAGCAACCCAGTGTTATAAATTGCTAACTCAGGTAGGCGTAGCCCTTTCAGCTTTCCAAAATGGGGATCATGCTTGTTTGCTGTGGATATTGTTGTTTAAGTCAGAAGGTTGGTATAGTTCTTATATCTGAAGCCAGAGGTGTAGCCAGTGATTTGAATGTTGTACTCAGACCTGAATGTTGCTGCTTCCAGTACACACATGTCAGTGTAGAATTGTACTCACCCTCCAAATGCTAACACAAGATACATGGGAGTATGTACTTTCTTTTCTAATTATACAATTAACTGCCATACAAAAGTAGTTATTGAGATGTATTCTTTTGGCACATGAGCTGTTTGTGAACTGCTGTACTGTGAATATTATTTTACTCACTTCTGAACAGTTTGTGCTTTTTTAGTGTTAACATTAGCACAGGCTGCTCAAGAAAACTGCACAAAATTCAGTACTGAATATGCCTAACTACATCCTTGGTAGACTCTGAACACACAGGTATATTGTACATTTGGGTAGGGGTGCAGAAGTACAGAGAGCATTATGTATTATTGTGTGAATTTTATCTTGCTGGACTTAAAGGGTTGCTGTGTACCTGTTAGTTTATCAATGCAAGTAGTCTGTCTGCATAGCTCCCAACTGTGGACCTTTCCAGATGGTAGCCAGAGGTTAGCCAGTTATTCTTTGTCTGTGCACCACACCGGTCTTTTCAGCACTGGAACAATGGCATTGTCACAGTTGGTTGCTACCAGTACATGGCTACATCCTTTGGTATTTCAGTGCTGTACTCCTACATAAAGGTATGCTTCTGGAACTCCTTCCAAAGCTATTTGCACAGTGTGTAACAGCAGAAAAGCTGATATGCCTGTGTGTTTTTGCCTCTGATAGGCCTCTCAAACACTCAGGTACATATTTGAACAGACTCAGGGAAAAGTAGGTAAAAGTGAGGTACACCTTTAAAATATTAGAGACATTAAGTTGAGAACCAGAGCATATGGATTAATACACCTTTTCTGAAGTACAAGCCGTGTCTAACTCTAACTTATTGTCATTATTCATTAAGTGTAATTCCCCACCTTTCTGCCTAATGCCAGTACTTTTCAGAGTGATTCAGAGGGACACAGCTAAAATTTGTTTCAAAATCAGGGACATCCCTGAAAATTAGTCACAGTTGGGAAGTATGGCCTCTGCCCTAATCAGATATGCCAGTGTTTGTCCTGCTATGATACTGTGTGGGGAATGTAAAGTGCTGCTGTAACATTATTTCCTGTTAGAATGCCTGGTTCTCTTATCACAGTCATGTAATGCAATTCCACAACAACTGCTGGAAAAGATCCACAGAACAAGATTTGTGTTATGGCATTCCTATTTTTCCATCACATTCACTCATTCTGATGCATGATATATTTATTTCAGCACCAACTTGCTGTATGTCTACCGTGCCTTAATGGTACTTCATGCAACCTAGTGTGTACACGGTCTGGGGTTCGAGATAGACAGAGGTGTTTTATTTTGCTGCTGAGCAGAACAAGGGCCCTGACATACAGAGGCACTTTTAAGCAGTTGTAAGCGGGTTTGAGCGGGTTTGCGCAATGCTTAGCAATGCTTAGCTAAGCGCACACATGCACACACAGGGGCACACTCACACAAACCCGCTAACTACTGCTTAATAGTGCTTACTCCCACTAACCCCCGCGCTCATTTCTTTGAAAGAAAAGAAAATGGGGAGATGGGAAAGTGGTAAAAAAGGGGCACAAAGAGGGAAAGACAGTAGGGAAAACAGCTCGGGATGTGCAGAACATGTGTAGGGAAGGTTCATAGCTGCCCATTTCTTTAACAGCAACAGCTGTGCATATGCAATAAATTTGGAGGGAAATATGAAACCTTCAACCCCTGTGAGAGGGGTGAGGACAATAAAGTATGTTGTACTGCCAATTAAATATCAGTTTATGTGTCCAGTGGACATGTGTGCAAAATGGGCAGCTATGTACGGGGCGTAATTTTTTTTTGGGAGCAGATTGCCCTTTATTTTTTCAGGTGAGAGTGGAATATGGGGTAGGGGAAGTAGGTATATTTGGGGAGGTAGGTTGAGGAGGTAAACAGACAAGACAAACAAGATGCATACAGGGGCAGAATATGACACGTGGTGGGTGAACACCATTGACGAGGAAGGATGTTTGGACATCGCAAGCCCACAGATGGCAACAGTAGAACTGAGATCCACACTCATGGGCATTCACCACTGAACCTTCAAAGCCCAAAGGGTGGCTGTGCTGGGGGCTGCATAGGAGGGGCAGGCTGACCCGTGAGTCACGCTACTCATGCCTCAAGCTGGTGTAGAGGATCAGTGACAGAACACTTGATCTCCCTACGCACCTCTGCCTGGACCATTTGGAGGGTGATAGGTGGCCCTCCTCCACCCATGCTTGCACGGGGGGGATGAGCCCCATCCCCTGCAGTGTTTCCACCCCAAGGTTGCACAGGGCCAATGGAGGAGGAGGTCCCGGGCTGGGCACCGGACCTGCTGGTGCCAGGTGCCATCGCCAGCTGAGGTGGGACAGGTACCACTGGGACCAGCCTTCCCATACGTTCTATGTTTAGGAAGATTTAATGAAAATATGGGTTAGTAACAGTCAACAGCATTCCCAATTAGTTATAACAGCATGCAGAAGTATTCCCATTAACCCAACACACCAGTTCAACAGTTGAACAGCAAGCATGACACATGCATATATAGAACAACAGTGGACATTACAACAGCATGCAGGTTTAATTGATGGCATCAGGCCACGAATATTGTGGTATTTGAACAGGGCACATGCATCGAAATAAATGCAGATATTTATAAACCAATAAGACATATGTCCCAACAAATGTTTTGAGATTAGACATACCCATTGAGGTGTGGAATTGCATTTTTTATGCACATACAATAGGGTGGAAAATGATAGCTCCATTAACAACTTATGTATCTTTCTAGTTTACACTACATTCCTATTAACTGCAGTTATATGTCCCCTACATGTGTTATTACATTACCCAATTGTCCTTAAATTGTGAAATGGGTTTTGCTAGATCTTTATATACATGGGCTGTATCTGACATACAAACTGTCCGGGATGCAGATGTTACTGCTACATATTTTGTGAGTTGCTCAGACACACTACTGCTGAGATGGTACACTGACAGCTGTACTTTCCTATACTTATCTAGATATGTTTAGGTGAAATTATCAGTTATATGTTAACAGCTCCCTACATTTCTGCCAGCACAATGACATTTCTGTGGAACACAATACCAAGCTACTCATGTGCCAGATTAACCTGTACATGCTGGTCATGAACCAACAGTTGAGGACTGTAAATATGCTTAAAAGCTACTGGCACTCCCTTCATCCACTTTATATGGGCCTACCCAACTGTGTGTTAACAGCGCTTAATACAACAGTACTATTTCTATAATGCAAGAGTACAACAACATAGCAAAGAAAATGACACAGACACACTCCAGGAATTGTACCATTATTAAAGACTTAAAACACTTTCCTAGAGGCTCTCTCATTTATTTTAAATAACAGTACATGCAGAATAATTATTAGAGAATTATTACACCTTTATTTATTGTGTTAAAACACTTTTTTCAGGCACTCTCATTTATTTTACATAGCAGTACAAGCAGAATAATTACAAACCTGCCTAGTGGTGCAGCTTATCTGCATAGGCTTGCTGATGCACAGTATCCCATGTTCGAGGCCTGTCATTGCATTTTATTTTACTACTGGCCAGACCGGCTAGGAGGTGTGGCTGTGTTTTGCTGACTTTGCTCAACTTTGCCCGACATTGCTCTACGTTGCTTGGCATTGTTCTATGTTGCTCGTCATTGCCCGATGTTGTGCTCGTTAGCACGGAGCGCAACTCCACACAAACAGCTTGTGCTAGTTGGTGCGATGCGCAGATACGTGCAAAACCATTGCGCTAGTTAACGCAGTGCTCAGCTGCGAGCAATTACATTTAAATATGCTTAATACTGGTAAACTTTGCTTAGCAGTGCTTTACATTGCTTAAGATATGTTACTTATGCATCCATCAGTATGCATAACCATTTCACCTTCTTATAAATAAATATATATATATATATATATATATATATATATATATATATATATATATATATATATATAAATATAAAATTCATTCACTACTACATAGGCCATTTCAATGCTTTTTACTAAAATTTAAATGATAAATGTCAGGAATTATTTTTATATACAGATTTCCAACAATAAATAGAAAGGGGAGTGGTGGGACTAGCACCGGGAATGCCTCATCTTTGTGTGAAGGCTCTACCACTATGCTATCGCTATTTGGCTTAATTTTCATAGAAGTTTCTTAGTATCCTCTTTGATATCTAAACTGCTAACTGTAGCTAAGCAATGGGCAAACCCGCGCAAATATGGGCAGCTATATCGGGAATAATAAAAAAAAAACAAAATAAAAGTTTTACATTTTATAATTGTACAGGGGTTTAGAATGTGGGGGAGTGTAGTGTTGGGTATGTACACATTTGAGCGGACTCGCTCATGTAAGTTGACATTTCCTGATTAAGAGACTTGCAGGGGCATGGATTTTTGGACTGCTCGGCAGTCCGACACGCCCCCTGCACTCGTGCATGCTCCATGTTAGCCTTAGACTTGAGGCAGCGCACCCTCATTAATATGCATGGCACATTGCCATCTTTCTCTTAGACTGGAGATTCCGTGTAAGACTAATCGAGTCTTACATGGAGGATTACTGAAACTTGGGGAGACTTTATAAAGCTTTATCAAAATGTTCAACTAACCTATCTGTTTAGAGATTATATACAATTGTTCTTAAGTGCTTCAGCTTATTGAAATGACAAAGCTCATGCATTATTCAAGAAATGAGTGAGGTTGCTTGATTAGTAAGGACATCTTGAGGGATTCCTATCCTCAAGAACAGTCAAATCTCTTTTCTTGCTTTAGATGACATTTTCTCTCCAAATAAAGACACTGCTTCTTGAACCTTTGTGGCATAATCTGAGAATAGCAATACACACTGGTGATCTCTATTCAAATTAGAAGTGAATGTACTATGCCTGCAGCATATGGTATTTCTGTAACTGGCAAATGTATTAGATGGTTTCATAAATGCTGAAGTATGCACTGTTGTATAGCACTCTAAACAGGCTACACAAAAATGTCTATTTCTTTCATGACACTAGGCTGCTATATTCTAGCTAGAACTTTAACCTTAGTCTTATCCATTCCCAGATGATCATCCAAAACACAGCTGTGTGCTAGTTGCAATACAAGGGCTCTAAAGAACTTTTTTGTCAATTGTTAATAGGTACTTCAGTATATATTCTTTCTCGTGTGTTTCCCTGCACAGGAACTAATTTCCTAGCTCAATGTATGGATGCGAAGTAGGGCTGTTCTGTTCTTTTATCTTCCCTTCCGTTCCAGAAACATCTCTCTCTGGTTATACTTAGTGTGTTGTCCTGCCAGGATTACTCCTTTCAATTAATATGGCTAATCTGGGAATCAGTCAGGTCAGTATTCTTTTCATTACAAGCTTGACATGAAGTGGAGGGTATAGCATCAACTCCTAAAAAGGCAGGTGCAGCTTTTCCTTTTTCATCAAACTCTTCCTCTGTAAAGTATAACTTAAGAAAATAATTTTGTTTTTCTATTTGGCATACTGACATTTTCAAGTTGGACAAGTAGCTTTGAACCTACTTGTTCTAGCCTTAGAATCCTTCTTCTGTATCTGCTCTGCTTTCTATGTAGGAGAAGTACAGAGAATCATTGGCCTCTGTTTTGATTCCTCACTATTTGTTATTGGCAACGTTCATCTGCTCAGTCCTGAGCCACTACTACCAGCTCCTATAAATCTGTACATCTACACGGACTTCTTTTATCCTTCTGACTACCAGAGGTTTCCATGGTATAAGCTTGACTGTAGGACATGATCTCTTAGCTTCTACACTGATGTTTTTATGACCATTCCTACTGGAGACTTCTACAAAACTTATCAAGTTCACCTATAACTTCCTCCCTGACCAGCACATCAGTTCCTTTTAATTTGTAAATTAACAATGCTGTCTTTACTAGAGTTGCACATCTAACTATACTGAACATAATTTCCAGAGTTCCTTACATTTTTGAAAGTCTAGAACAGTTATAACACCATGGGTTAAGACAGGCATTAGAGCAACTTAATAGAAGATGTTACCGACAAGAATTTGTATTTCCGCTTGGGTTATGAGGTACTCTCCTCATCCATCTAGCCATCCATCCACAAAACCTTTTTCACATTTTTGCGCATGGGGTCAGGGTGTCGCTTAAACAGTGACAATCATCTAGAGCTAAGGATTACACCACTGGGTGGCTAGCACTGCCACAGCAGTTCTTTAATACCATACATTTGCACACTCACACCTATGCCCAATTTAGAGTGCCCAGTCCACCTACTTCATGTCTTTGGAATGTGGAAGGAAACCAAATCAAGCAAAAAAAAAAAAAAAAAACGTGAATACAGGAAAGACATGCAGACTCTACACAGACGGCACATCAGCCAAGAATTGAAACCAGGAACCTCTTGCTGTGAGGCAACAACACTATCTGCTGAGCCAGTGTACCACCGTAGCCAGACACTCTCCTCATGAATACCCATAACATCAGTTTTCTGATTTTTAGTAGTTTTGTGCTCACACACATAGTGAGAATTAACAAGAGTGACAATGATTTACAAACCTAATAGTCTTTGTAATTATTTCCCTCCTCAGTTATGCTACAGTTGATTAGCTTAACAACAGCACAATGGCAGATAGCTATTTACAGCATTTTATTACAATTCAGCATTGTCACATTCTAAGTGCATACAGTCAGATATGGTTTGCCTAATAGCAGGTTGAAAGGCATTTTGAAAAGCATTAATCTGCTTTGGAGGTTTAACATTACTGTCACTGATGGGGAAGATATTTAGCTATATGCCACATTCTAGCACATTTAAAAATAATTACTTCAACTGCTAATAACTTTTGTTTGTTTGTTTGTAGATACAGATACTTATTGAAATGACAATTTAGTTTTTGGCAATTCCATCTTAATCCTTTCAATTAAAAACAATATACTTCTGAATAAACTAATTGCTCAGAAGAGTGTAAGTTCACTCTGTGCTATCAACCTTTTTAAATAACTAGGATCTACCCATTTAAGTATACTTACAGCTAGAGTTTTTACAATGTTGTTTATTGTATTCAGACAGTCTTTAACCACAACTTGATAATATGTATTATGCCTGCCATATGTGACTTTACTAGCCTATAATTATTGAAAGTCCAGTTGTGGAATTTATATGCCTGTATCTTGGGTGAAACATGAGCTCCAACTAAAATGTGTTTCTTTATCTTTTGACAGTTATCAGCATCAGTGTACTCCGAGCCTATGCAGGTCTTCAATGATTCACATTTCAGATGAGATAACATTCTGACGCACTTAATGCAGGGCCTCAGTACATCCTAGCAGCTGCTGGCTTGTAATTTGAAATTGTTGTGTATGACACTAACAGCAGTTTATCTAAATCATGTTCTACAAATTTGTTCAGTTGCTCAGCTGTGACTGTGGAAAACGTCACCAGTGCATTAATTATTTCCTCCATTTTCAAGTTGGACATAGTACCTGTTGACTGTTTATGGATGTTACAAGGTTGCAGAATATATAGTTTGTTTGGCCAGTTTCTTTTAGCATTGAGTCTTTTATAAGAAAAGTTTCTTTTCATTCACAAATTGCTTTAGGAAGACAGATCATTGTAGGTAGCCCAGACCTGCTACACCCTGAAGAAAAATGAAACTATGGTGAAACCTTTCTTTTCACAGTCACTGGGGAGTGTGCTTCACCTCTCATGCACTTCACATATAGCTCTGGTAGCATACTTTCTACATTTTTCTGAGTGGTTATCATTAGAAAGGATCACAAATTTGCCTAAAGTTTCCACCACCTGTGATATTTCTTGAATTTTTATGCACATAATACACACAGACCATAGTTTTCAGTAATAAAGCTTTACTGATAAGAAATTAAAAAAATTCAAGCATAAACAGGAAACAGATTTTCACACCAAAAACAAGTAATATTTGCAGCCTTTTCTGAGTGAGCTCCTTTAGAAGAAAATGAATACAGCAGTACCAAGCAGGTGCTTTATCTTAGGGAAATTAAGAAACAGTTTGTCAGTCCTTGAGGTGCTTTTACCCCTTTACTAGGTACACGTACCAGCATACTACAGAAGTTGTGCAGCAGCCTGTAGAATACCTCTGGCTTTCTAGCATATGTACAATAAATATATTTCAGACAGAGTGCATTTCCTCAGAAAAAAATACAGCTTTTCTTCCTCAATCATAGATCCCTTTCTCCTACTATGCAAAGACCTTAGACCATCTTCCAGAATTTCTCCTGTGAATAAAGGTAAACAGACATTATGCCATTAGTAACATACATGCAGGAAGAGCTGTGCCCATACCTCTCAACTTCTTAGAGCAAGAAATCTGGACAAAGCCATATGTAAAAGTGGGACAAAGGCCCAAAAATAGGGACAGTTTTTAAATATTGCTCTTACAAATTTAGAAAGTTGATAGAATAACAGGTTTTGCATTAGAATAAATTTTCTGAAGGGTATGAAGTCTGAAACTCAAATGTTTGTCATTATTTTCTAACTTCAGTCTTTAATGATTTGCCAGTAATTTACTGGAAAAAAACACAATTTTATGAAAAACAGACCAAAAATATGAGGCATAAATCTGGACATTCTGCGAAAATCTGTACAGTTGAGAGGTATGGAGCCTGTGCCTCATTAGCTTCAGTACCTGAAGGCTCTGTATCTACTTTCCGTTGGTTAATCATGAAACTATATGTGCAGTAGTAGCATACCTTTCTTCTATCATTTTCTCCCTAATGTTCAGCTCCAACCTAGCAGTCTTTGTATTATCTGTGTGTATGTATGTCAATAAACTGTATATATGCCAATAAATTGCTTTTACAAGATTCAAAGAACTGGGAATAATGTTACATAGTTAAATAAAATAGGTTCATAGGTGTGTACTAGGCTAATGGCCCTGGATCCTATATAAGCCCAGCCCAAGAATATTCCCTGGCATCATACCGCTCAAACGTAATCAAAAAATGATCTCAAAAGGTACCACAAAAAATAGGCAAAATGCAAATATTAACAATAATTTCAGATGCCTATTTGTAAATCATGACTTTATAGAAACAAACTAATGTATTGCCAGTAAGTTCACTATAGCTTAAAAGTGATTGCAAGACTACCTTGTCTTGGATAACTGCACTTGTTCCAGAGAAAAAAATGCAAACTTTTGAAAACTTTCACATACAGTAGTATGGTTATGAAAAACATTGTGTGCTTTTTTATTCTAATATATAGCAGATTATCATGTATCTCCTGCTGACATTTTGTTCTAATTCTCACTAGAAAAAAAAAAAAGGAATAACAAAAGGTATTTATATTGTGCATTACCTGTAAAATGGTACTGGGCAATATCAGATTTTCATAACTCCTCACTGTCAAACTATAGGCTATTTTCTATAAATTTCCAGCAGCCACAGAAGCTATAGCAAATATACCCTTTACATTTTCATTGGTATATACTGTGTTTCCTGTACATCTCTGCTATTTTCTAAGAGGTCTTTCAGATTGCTGCCTTTCATGTTGTAGAACTTGGGTCTTTCACCTACTACATCTCTTATCATAACATTACTTTTCAAAATTTTCCAACTATTAATAGCAATTAGCCTGATTGTGCCATTATCTACTAAAGTGTACCCCCATACTAGGACTTTTTAAGCTCCTTTCTACACTATGGTTTGAGTAAAATTTACTTCACTGACTATTACAGGAGGATACCTAGTAGCACCGTCTTTTATGGCTTCACATATTGTTCCACATCTTGAATGGAACTGTAATACCTCTTTTATGAATTCTATTAATATGATATTTTGCATTTCTCATCTTTGTAGGTGGACAAGAATCAGCTGCAGTTTGTCAGGTCACTGATACCAAAATTAAACAAGAAATTCCTAGCAAGCATCCGCAGTCACTCTGCTGCACCATAAAATAAATGCAGAATTAAAATGTAGGACAAAAGACAAGTTTGATTGGCTAGTGCCTCTTTCAGGATAACAGGGGCAAATGCAGGTTCCTGCTCTTTGATGATCTTGAACTCGATTAAGGTAGTAAATTGAAAATGAATAAATGAATGAATGAATGAATGAATGAATGAATGAATGAATGAATGAATGGATGAATGAATGAATGATGACTGAGAAAAGTCAGTGGTAGACAACAGCAGAAAATATTCACCTGAATCATTTTATCCAGGATGGCTATCCTTGTATTATCTACATTGTTGAAACAGGTTTAACTAAAAGCATTAAACTGAGAAACAAATAAAGGGAGAAAATGCTGCAGTATTTTTGGGATTTGAGACATGTATATACATATGATATACAGTTTTGAGTTCATGTTTCATAACTTTATACTGACGTTTTGACATCCATTTTTTTCTTTGACTCATTATGGCCTAGCTCCGTGTTAAGTCATTCCCTCTAATGGAGTTCAGAAAGTTTCCACGGTAGCTTCCAATAGGTGGAGCCTAATGTTTCAGCTAGAATCAAATTATGATGTCTTCACACTTCAAACAAGTGTTCCTATTTCTGGAACCATATGGCTTACTAAAGAAGCATAAATGACAAACTCTTCAGCACAAACTATTTTTATAGTGGTAGTATTCTTTGGGTTCTAGGTCTTAAACTGAATTTATAAGTCATAGGAAATATGGTAACTATTAAAATTGAAATATTGGTACTTACATATTATCGCAACCACATATTCGCATTTGCAAAATGTGCATACCTCCACAGATATGACTGCATGACCCAGTGCAAAATGTCATTCTTACTCCTTGGTACTTACCCAAACATTTACATGACTTTTACGAAGAGGAATAACTTCAGAAATTCTCTTCCAGTTTTGTGTGCATTAGACACACACATTTCAAGGATCATGGCTGCTATCCAACTGCCGCTTGTATTACTTTCACTTTGTACTTTGCAATTGGCAGACAAGCAAAACACAGACACAAAGAAATTACTGCAGGTAAACTGCAATATTTTAACCATTGTTTTGACCGATGTTCAAATGAACCACAGCATTCTTACTGATTTCACATGAGGAGGGTGCATGATGTTGCCAGCTGATTTTGTGCTTGGTTTTAACTGAGAAACTTGCTAGCACTGATGCATCTTGCTTTGTGATGGGGCTATGTTCTCATAAAGAGATGTTGTGGTACAGTAATGTTTGATTTTATTCATGGTGTAATGATGTGGATTACTCATTCTGTGGTACCCAAGCAAATGAATCACAATAGTGTGACAACATGTGCTGCCACG
This sequence comes from Protopterus annectens, assembly GCF_019279795.1. Classification (NCBI taxonomy): domain Eukaryota; kingdom Metazoa; phylum Chordata; order Ceratodontiformes; family Protopteridae; genus Protopterus; species Protopterus annectens. The sequence goes on along the minus strand of NC_056746.1, from coordinate 1,021,969,549 downwards.
ACAAAGAAATGTTCAGCAGGCAGACTTGAAATAACAGAAACACTGTGAACAAAGAGCACACACAAACACGAGCAGCATCTTTTCTAAATTTTATTCACTACATAGAAATAAACAGGGTTGTTGTACCACAAACCTGTTTATTTTTATGTAGTGAATAAAATTTAGAAAACATCGTTAGTGAGCCGATTGCATGATCGTGAAGCAAACGGTCTAGCCGTCAAAAATGTGGTTGCGATAATACATAAGTACCAAAATATGTTGTTAATTCCCTACAATATCTCAGCAATGAGGCTAAGCAATTCTGTGTTACTTAGTGTTTGAAATATTAAAAAAAACAAGACATTTATGGCCATATAAATTAAATGTTATATAAACAAAAATGAATATCTTTTTACCTGCACTAGACAGGGGTCAACTATCAATATATATGAATTTACCATTATGTAAGCTTTAAGATGAAACTTGTAGCAATTTGTATGTAGGATGGTTTTGGAATAATTGATGCAAATATGAACAAGTAATATTTGACACCTAGAGACATTAGTAGGATGTAACTGCAGAAGCACCTGAGGAACCACTCACATGTAATGATTTAAAGAAAAAAACAGATGTGCAGATCTAGGTCTGAGGATGATTTAGCAGAGACTGAAATGAGAAATTTTTAAGACGTGAAACACACTTTGTAAAACATCTTTATTAAGTCATCATAATTCAAGTTGCAACATGAGCTCATATACATTAATAAAAAAGAAAACAAACCTTAGTACAAGTTTCCATTATTACCATCATGCATTGTATATGTTTGTTTTCATTTTAACAAATTTATTTCAACATCATGTTAAGCATGTTTTACAAATAACCTGTAAATGAAAGATATTTTGGTTTCAAAAACTGGTAAGAGGGGATCTCTGAGGTAAACATCTGGAGTAAAAATAACGAATACAGTAAAAGTGAACAGGCTGTATAACAGCATCTTGCAAGAGTCCATAGTCATAGAAATTCTGAATTTATTACAGTTATGAGCCAAACCCACCCCCACCCCCCTGATTTTTCAGTGTTCTGCTACTCTGACATGGCCAATTTTTTTATATATATATTTATAATGTCCCCTTGCTGTATTAGCCTTCAGTGATGACTCTACTGGTCTGCTTTAGGAAAGCCCCCATCAATGACAGCTGTCATTTGGCATACAGGTGTCTCAATCTGATTCAGAATGAAGAGAATTAGAAGTTTTTGTTAAGACAGATGGCTTGATAGACCCAACGAAACAACATCCAAAGAAGTTAAACATTGTGCAGACATCTGCTTCTAGTGAATTGGATGCCAAATAAGCATTGCATAGGAGATGAGGACAGTTAGCTAATGACATAATCATGGATTACTGACATTTGCACTTATTGGTATGCCGTTCTATAATACTAATGTGGCTACAGGGACATGAATGTTTGTTTTACTGAAAATAAGTGACGTCATAACAGAGTAATGCTCAGGCAACAACTTGCTCATGGCATAGTGGCACTGCAGTTAGCACTGTTGCTTAATATCTCATGATTTTACAGTTTGATTTCCAGCTGATGTGTGTTCTGTGCAGCATTCCCTGTGTTTGTAGACATTCTCAATCAGTGTTCTGGATTCCTCTCACATCCCAAAGATATTCTGTTATGTAAACTGGTGGTCCTCCGGATTTCAATTGGCTTTACCCCATGTGCCATTTAAAACTTAATGTGTGCAATGCATACATTTTCTGATGGACCAGTAAACCTGCCAGGAATGGTTTTCTGCCTTGGACCTACTGTTTGCTTTGAGAGGCTTCACCTCCCCAAGGTGCCTGCCATGGATGAAACAGCTATAAGAAAATGACTGCATGAATGAATGAATAAGTGAACACATGAAAGAATTAAAGAAATTATGTGTAGGAATATACTTGAACTGACTGAATACTTTGCATATTGTAATAGAGTTATCATATAAAATATTTAATTACAGAAAGTTTTTTTTTTTCTTTTGAGGGGTGCTGAATGAAAGTGGTGGTATTATAAAAGAAGAAAATAAAATACTGTATAAAATATTATCTGATTGACTTTAATGATCCCATATTCTTAATGTGACATTACATAAATATGATCATACATACAAACATTTCAAGAGGAGGCAATAATGCCATTCTAGCCTGCCAATATACCAAAACAGTTGTTCCCATAGTAAGTGTCCAGGCTGGTCATAAAAATATTTAAATTAGTGCTTGCTTTAGTGTAATTTGGCAGTCTATAATATTCATCTCTGAGAGAATCAATTAGTACATTTCTCATTCCTATAGAATCTTCTACATAGTTTGTCTGACGATTCTCTACTGCTTTCTGATAACCCAAAACATCCCCAGAGGTAGTTGTCCCTAAATGCCCTATATACCTGAATAAGTTCTCCTCATAAATATTTCTATGAAAACCTGGACAGGCACATATACTTGAGTTTTTCACAATAACTTACATTTCTACATCCATGGCTGCCTATGTTACATTTCTGCTCTACTCCTTCCAGTTTACTTATGTTTGGTTTCTTTTAAGGTGTCCATATTGTTATTCCATACTCAAAATTTGGGCCTAATGTAACTAACAAACAATGACTTCATCATTCTGATTTACTAGACTTTATAAATCTTTTTATACAACTATAATTCAATAACTATCATTAACCAATGATATGATTAGAAAAACCCAAAGCTGTATCAACCATATACCCAGGCCTTAAATGACTCCACATTTCCAATCGCTGTGTGCTATATTAAATATTCACCTTTCAGTTTATGTCTACCATATCTCACATGCTTAGTTTTTGATGCATTTATCACCATGTTATTCTCCTCTGCCAAAATGGTCAATTTAGTCAAGTTTTTTTGCAGGCATGGCCTATCTGTAACAAATGCAATCACGTTACCCATTTTCACATCATCTGCATACAAACTGTAGAACACCACAGATGAAAAAGATAGATCTGAAAGATACAATCTTAACAAGTATGGACATAAGACACAGCCCAGTGTGACACCCTGACTGTAACCTTGAATTTCACCTGTCCAATTGCTGTATGATACTTGTCATATCTTATTTCTCAGCTTTGCAGTTATCTATCATATCAAAAATATGTCAATACCTAGTTGTTCTAATTTATTGATCCATGTTTTGTGCATGACCCTATCAAATGTTCAAGTTAAATTTTTTTAAATTTCATCACAGCACAATTGTTCATTCATAGCTGTTATGCAATAGAACATCATGTTACAGGAGATGATAGTTCTATTTTCCACATGTTCATGCTGATGTATGGTTTCAAGTCCCAATCCTTCCAGTTCTCACAATAGTTCATCCAATATAACCTCATCCATTATTTTTACATGACATGGAAGTAAGCTTATTGGTGTCTGTGACTCTGGGTTTGTCCTATTCCTATTTCCCTTAAAAACAGATATAACAAATGTATGTCTCCAGTCTTGAGGAATCTCTGCATATTTATATGACCTAGCAAAGTACAGCTATAATGGTACTATAAGTTCGTGCTGAAGTGTTTTCAGGTCATTATTACTAACTGCATTTCCTCCATATGCTTTGTTTGAAACCATTTTGAGTAGCTTTTTTTTTCAATATAAGCTAATTTGATTTCAGTATGTGAGGTTACCTGGATGTCACTAGGACAATGTATCAACCCCTATTGTGGAGCCAGACTGCTTTGCATACGATTTTGTAAATATATCTGTAATCTGTTGTGTCTGATAATATATTGTTGAATCTTCATACAGTTTAGAAATGTGTATGTCTTTATTCCTATGTATCTATAAAATGGTTTCCCATTATGCTTAATATCTTTATATACATTTTCTTCATTTTTTTTCTTAATCTTGTCTCACACTATGTTTAATTTGTCTGTTCAGGTTGTTTATTTCAGTTTTCAAAGTTGTAGTTGGACCTTTTTTCCATTTCTTATAATTTTGTCTATCACTTTAATCAAGTATCTTGTTGTTATGGGAATATATCCTCCTAACGTTGTGTTCTTAGATCCTGATGTTAAACATTTTTATTTATTTATTGCATTCAAATATTGTTTTTTCAAAACTTTCTACATTTCTTCTCCAGTTTTTCCACTGAGAGTATCACTCCAATGAGTTTTATATAGTGACTGTTTTGCTTCCATGTTATCTGTTATTAATCTTCTGTGCATTGGTTTAGATTTTGGTTTGGAATAATTAAATAGCAACAAATTAGCTTTTATAAACCCATGATCACTGCACATCAATGGTGGTAAAACTTGACATGAGGTAACAGTAATTTATTTGGGAACACAAACAATATCTAGTATGTTCAGTTCCCTGGTAGCTTTTTTTACAATTTGAAGCAACTGTTGTTCCTAAACATATGTTGTAAATAATTTCCTTATTAATGTATTTGGATCAATATTATTCCAGTCTGTTTTTGGTAAATTTAAGTCCTGAACCACTATTATTCTTGCCTTCTGTGAGTCATGTAAGAAATATATGAAATCCTCTAGGTCATCAGCACTTCACTTTGGGGGTCTATACACTCCAACAATGATTATATGTTCCAAAGTTGTCTTTATTGTCATGGTTAAAAAAATGTACAGTATCGGTGTTATCACTGAACATGTAATAATCACAGGTCTCATAACAATCTTTAATCCCAGTCATATCACCTCCACCTGATTTTTATTGCAATGTCTGTTACAGCAAAATATGTATTCCCTGGCAGAACTGGTTTCCAGTCATTATTTTTAAACCATATTTCACAAACAATAATAACATCAGTCTCATGGGAATGTAGAAAAATTTCCAATAAAAAATGTTATTAATGCTCCTATCATTAATAACCATTGTGTTTGTCAAATCTGCTGCAAAAATTCTCTTCCCTGATCTTGACAAGTACACACCATCCTGTTTAAATACATGTGCCCAAAATTAGGTTCAGATTCTCCAAACATTTTTAATTTTTTAAAACAGAACTTTTTTCTTCATGTAGGTATTATGCAAAACATCTTTTTATTCAAGGTGACCTAAGTCTCCTTTGTAAATCTGATTTGCAAAAAACATGTCCTGAAGCCTGTATAAGCTATGCTATCTAAGAGGGCTGTAAGTTCCCTGCTAACAGTCAGAGAGTTCTTAAGGATGAGATCATTTGTACATACATGAATAAAAGAAGATCCTTAACTCCTAACATTAAGGCTTTCTATGGACTTTCTGACATCCTCTGTTTTTGCTCCTGACAAGCATAACACTATTCAGTGTTCATTATTATCTCTGCAAATATAACTATCAGTTCCCCTAATAATTGAATTTCCAATTGCAAGAATATCTTTTCTGACCAGATCTGAAGAATCTTCAACTTCTAATTCAGTAATAGTTGCTCTATTGATTGTTACAAAGGAATGATCTTCATCATCATTAGTATTAATAATCCCACTGTTTTCATTGCTTATTACATTTGTAAGCATAAAATTCTCATCCAGCTGGCTTCGAACATCTACAACTTGAGCTGTGTATTCAACTTCTGTCTTTGTTGTCTTTTTTCTGACAGCAATGTTCTTCAATCCTTCCATGTTCAGTTTTTATTTTTTCCTTTTCACTTGCCCCTTGCCTCTTTTTTATACATTCTCTTTTGGAAAAAAATATGCCTTTTTCTGTAGACTGAATATTTTCTCATAAAAAATGTTATCATTCCCTGTAATCTGCATGTTACATAACAAAGCAATGTCCTTTTTAGTATATATTATCTTTGCTTTATAGACATTTATCAGTTTCTTTTTCTTCCTTGTTCTTTGTTGTGAACTTCACCCTTTTTTTCCTTTTTAATTTTCTTCTCCGTGCTCTGAATTCTCAGATTGCTGAACACTTGTATCCATAATTGCAAAGTTTTCAGTCATATCATCTTGCTCAATAGGGGTTGAGTAATTTTTGCTGACACTAGACATTTCTTTTCCTACATGTGTTCTATTTGCTCTTTATATAATATTATCGCATGAGTTCAATCATTAATATATATAGTAGCAGATCTCCAAGCTATGCCAATTCTACAAGTGCAGTCATCATTTGTAAGTCTAGCTATACTACTAATAATGATAAGCAAATCACCCAACTTCTGACATGAGGAACACATATCACCAGTCTTAACAAGTGTTACCTTTAAATAGACATAGCATTTAGTACACTCTACAAGATGCTTGTGCTTTAGCAAATTATTAATAGCATATTCGTTAACAAAATCCATTTTCAGCTGCAAATGAATAAAGAATTCTAAACGAAAATGATAACAGAATTAGTTACCACAAAAATCACAGAGGTTTTAATTAAAATTCTATGAGAAAACTCACACAAACAATGTACAAATAAATATTAAATTAAACAGGATAAAGTCATTGCTCTATCCATACCAGTTACGAAAGTAGCACAAAAAAGCTGGAATTCCTTTACATCACATGCAAATGCATGTGGTAGGTTCTGCTCAGTATCGTTCATAGTCACACCTCTTTTTAACAGTAAAGATCAATAAATTACAATAGAATGTAGAAAAAGGATCCAGAAGCCAAAAAAAATGAACTAAACAGCAAACACCTCTGGAGATCAAGAGCAACCAGGGAAGAAAGCAGCTGAAAGAGTGACCACTCTGCCTTATTCAAATAAAAAAACAGATAAATATGTTTGTCCCACCTTACTCTATGTAGGACTTCGTCAGAACTGAAATTACTTCAAAGATTCCCCTTTTATACATTTAATTAAATACTTAAATAGATCACATGATCCTACTTTGCTCAAATAAAACTTTCTTCATTAAATTTCTAACAATTTAAAGAAGTACTGTCTCCTAAAAAAATCAATAGTTCAACTTAGGTATTTGTACCCTTATTTGTACAAAAAATGCTCACACTCATTAAAATGTTTGCTAAATTAATAATGTAATAAACATTCCTCCAGATTCTCAAAAGCTTTCATGGAGTTGTAGAGTAGTGTAAGACATCAAACAGGCAATATGTCTACCGTGCTATCCAGGAACAGCAGGCAGGGGCATGCACGAGAGCTGCTAAAGCTACTCTTGCACGGACAGCATCATGGTATGCAAATTACCTCATTTGCTGATGAAAGCTATGCAAATGAGGTAAATTTACTCTCCAGGAAACACTAACCTGTCCGTGGAAGATAAGTGTTAGCTGCAGAAATGTACTCCGTTAGTAACTGAGTACCGTTCTACAAATAGCTAAACGGAGCTATGACAGCTCCAAATAAAGGATGCATACAGTTGAGGAAGCATGCCAATGGTCAAATATAAGGTCATTGGCATTTATAAATGTTTAAAAATATAAAAATCTAACTTTTTTCCCCAATCTCTGATGTTTAAGCATAGCGCAGCACCGCCAAACGTACAGCGCTTATAAAAACTAGAAAATAATTAAAAAAGCCAAAAATAGGCATTTTCACTAAAAAGCTTATTCTGCCATGCAGGTGAATGACAGGCTGAAGACAACATGGCCCCTGACTAGTGGTTGCTAAGGGTGGAAGCTCAGTGTCAGAGATGTAACCATGCATTAGTAGGCAATCTTATGCAAATGAGGATAAGGGTAGTGAATCCCAATTTTCCCCAGCATGTGAGCCATGTCCCAAGAGTGTAAGAGTAGGAGTACGTGAGTAGTAGAGTAGGTGACATCATGAGGGGGTGTGTCAGCCAGGCTGTAAGCTAATTGGAGCACAGTGGCTTATGTTTGCTTTGAGTTGCTCAGGATTGCAAGAGGCGTGCCTACAGTTGTCCTATTTGAAAATCTCAAACCAAAGGTGCACAATGTTAAAAGATAGGAAACTCCTTGCAAACATGCACACAGCGTGTGCACATGTGTGCGCACATTTGCGCTTGTTTGTGTGGCACTTCCCCCCGGGCAGAAACAGAAAGGCAAAAGGAAGGAAAAGAAGTAGTAGGAAGTTAACCAAGGAGAACAAGCAGAGCTGCCAGGTGAAATATATCAGAATCAGCCAATTACACAGGCAGCAGACTAGCCCAGCCCAGAACTTTAAACTCTGCAAACAGCATTCCCAGCTGTTTTTTCCCAAGAACTCTACAACACTGCAGTATACAAAGAGGGAAAGCTTAAAAAGCTTTAGTCAGTCAAAATGTTAGGGGCTGCTCTTGGTATCATAAACCAACATGTGCAAGGTGCTGAGGATGGTGATGTTGTGAATGCTGCTGAGCAAACCACAGTGAGTAGATGGAGAAGAGTGTACAGACCCATGGTAACCTACCAGGGGCTACATGAGCTGGAGATAGTGGAGCGCTATAGGGTGGACAGAGACCTCCTACAACAAATTGTTGAGCTGTGCCGGCCACGCCTCACACACAGAACCAACAGAGGGGAACCCATCCCAGTGGATACCAAGGTATGTGTTGGCCTAAGAATACTAGCTACAGGTACCTTCCAAAGACCAACCGGTGATATGATGGGGATTTCACAGGCATTAGCATCCAGGGTACTCCACCATTTCCTGGATGCCAAGTCAGCACATGTCAGTGACCATGTATATTTCCCCAATTCCCGTGAGGCATTGGCCAGCAATATGTGTCTTTTCCACTAAATAGCAGAATACCCTGAGGTAGTGGGTGCAATAGACTGTACGCAAATACACATCAAAGCACCACCCAGTGAGCGGGGTAGGGTCTACATCAACCGCAAGTGCTTCCTCTCCATCAACTGCCAGGTCGTGTGCGATGCCCAGGGCATAATAATGAATGTGTGTGCTGGCTGCCTTGGAAGCTATCACGATTCCCATATCTGGCATCTGACACAGCTCTACCAGAGATTTGCCAATGGGGACATCCCTGATGGTCACCTAGTGGGGGATGCTGGATATGCACAGGAGCCGTGGCTGATGACACCCATCAGAAATGCACACACACCTGAGCAAGAACTCCATAATGAGACACATGCGCAAACAAGAAATATAATTGAGCATGTGTTTGGGATGCTCAAGTCATGGTTCCAGTGCCTGGACACATCTGATGGTGCCTTGCAGTATTCACCAACTTCATGTACCCAAATTGTTATGGTATGTGCCATGCTACACAATATGATCCTGTGGAAACAGCTGCAGCAGGAACAGCATGGGGCAGGGCCAAATAGCCCCCCACCATTGCCAAGGCCTGCACAGACACAGAGTGACTCAGAGGAGGAACAACCTGAGCCTGCCCCAGTAGGCAGAAGGAGGTGTGCCCAGTATGCCCTGGCCTTGGCAAAGAGGCAACACGTAGCACATACACTGACCCAGTAGGAACCCTGGAAATGACACCTCTTTCTGACTCGCACATACAGTAAAAGGGATGCCTAACTTGATACTACCTGTTTTCAAACATGTATAGGGAGTGTACTATGTGCATCCAACATAGGCAGCCCTACAGCACCACCTGAGGCATGAGTACCCTATTTTAAGCAATATAACGGACTGCTAAGCGCATTTTATCAGTATTAAGCATATTTAAATGCAATTGTGCATAGCTGCACACCAAGCTAACCAGCACAACATCGGGCAACATTGGGCAATGTCGGGCAAAGTCGAGCAAAATTGGATAAACATGCTCACACCTGCTTTACTGTTCCTTAACCAGTCTGGTCTGTCCAGCAGGAAAATAAAAAGAGTTGACAGGGCTCGAACTCAGGATACTGTGCATTATAGTCACAGTACTGAAACACTAAGCCATGACAGCATTTCATTGGCACAGACAAAACTTAAGTCACTCACACATACCAGTTGGGGGGTGGAGTCACATACCTAACAGTCACAGCCAGCAGGACAATTGTAGACAAATGTAAACACAAACAAATGCTGTATCCTGCCCTCTGAAGAGGCATATGAGTAACCACCCCCAGGCCTATGCAGACAGATAACAGCAGGCCAGGCAGTGTGACGTGGGTTGGTAGGCTATGAAGTCCCAACCTAATATGCGTGTAATTGGAAGCTAAGGTCTGTAGTACAGTGGCATGCCTCAAGCCAGTATGGTAGGCAACAGTACAGACTGAAATGGAGTACCTGACATAGCAGTGCAGGCCTAGCAAATATGTATAAGTGTCAGGTGTACCCCTCATCCTATGTACACCCACAGTAACAATCAGGTGTTCCCCCCAGGTAGAAATGTACAAATAATAGCTGCCCCCCCGTATGTAGAAATGTTGATAAGTCTATGCAAATTGACTTATGGAAGCCATGCAGGCACAGCCATCCAGGACTGTCCTTCCCAGCACACATCCCAATGGCACAAAAGACATGAGGTGCACATCTCACCCACTGTACATAACAGCTACCAGTATCTATAAGCATTACAGTGTCTGTTGTCCATGTGCCTGCTGTACAACATGACTGTACAATGAAGTACACATTTACTATCTGTAGACATGTACCTGTCACATAGGTTCATAGGTATGTAGTAGACTATCTTCACAACATATATTAGCCTAGGAAAGTTGTGTAGCTTTCGCCACCCCATTGGGTAGTCTCCCAAGCCCTAGTTCTAATAGTTAGTACCCTAAGCCCCTTTCTAGTGGGGCTGCTGATGTGATGCCTGGCGTGAATTGTCTGTTTCCCATCCACTCATCAAGGTTCCTATTGAAGAATGTCAGTGAGGGGCTCTGTCTGATGTACATTGGGACTCTGGTCCACAGTAAGGGTAGTGTCTGGGATGGTACTCTATCCCACCAGCATGTTGTATTCATTGTTGTGATGAGGTTCATATCCTTGGAGTGTGTAGTGCAACTCAATTTTTTTATCCGTAGATGGAGCATGTTCAACAATTATGTGTTGGACATAGCTCTGTATGTTAGGCAGAGTGTGCCTCTGAGTCGGTGGTACACAACGGAGAACAGATTTAGTTTCACCAGTTGTGTTGCATAACACAACTGTTTGAGGCCAGTAATCCTCTTGGTGAGGTACCTCTGTGGTCTCTACAGCTGCTGGATATGCTTAGTTGAGTACATCCAAAATGGTGCATTGTACTCAGTGATGTGTCTGATGACGTAAGAGTAGAGGGCCACCACTACCTATTTTGATCCTGATGCAAACCCTTTGTTGATTAGGTGGGCCACATAGGATATCCCAATCACTTTGGCAACATGGTTGTCAAAGGAAAGATGACTATCTACTTGTGTCCCCAGATCCCTTATTACCTTGTCAGTTTTAAGGGGGTAACACCGATGTGGTAGTTTGTGGGTACTTTGTTTTCACCAAAGTGGATTACTATGCATTCTTCCACATTGAGCTTGAGGCCATGATTCTGACATGACACATTTGTCTCATAGAGTCCCTTCTGGAGAATATTTGTGTCATCCGGGGAATGTATTATGGCAAACATTTTACAGTTCCCAGCAAACTTAGTCGACCACAACCCTCCTGCATTGGCATGTACTTTTGAGAAGTCTATACCAAACAGGAGGGACCCCAGGACTGAACCCTGTGGGACACCAGTTGTTACCAGTGTAGAGTCTGACATGTAGCCAGCAACACTTAATTTGTGGGATCTATCTGTGAGCCAGTTTGCAATCCATCTTGTGATGTATGGATTCATGCCCAGGTTGGTGAGTTCATCTATGATACCTGACTGGGGAATAGTGCCAAAGGCCTTAGCGAGGTATAGGTAGGCTGTGTGGAGCTCATTTCAATCATCTGTAGCCTGAGTAACTGTCTCAAAGAAATCCACCCAGTTCTGGAGGCGTGATCTGCATTTGATGAAGCCAAACTGGGTGTGCTCAACTATGTGAAGGTTCCCAATGTCTTTATTGTTGACATCCATTATGACTGGCTCCATTGCCTTGCAGATCAGACTCATCAGGTTCATAGAGCATGAATGACAAGGGTCTTTTGTGGCCCCACCCCTGCGGAGTGGGAAGAATGTTGCTGTGCAACATTCTATGGGTACATATCCTGTAGAGAGCATGTAGAGTGAGGTGTAGGTATCCTTGATAACATGGATAAATCCTCACCCTATGTGCTATGATCCAGGTTCTGATGCTGGAAGGTATGGAATGAGTAGTATCCTGGTAGTGCTGGTGTGCTTTCTGGAACCTTGAACTAGGTTTCTGTTACTGCACAGATATCAATATTTTCCATACTGAGAAGTGCCTCGAGTGTGTGCATATGGAGGCTGAGACTTCTGGCAATGAGTAGCATTTAGGTACACCAAAATACCAAAACCAAAAAGTAACTTTTTAAAACGAAAGGAATCGATGAGAGCTGGCAAATCCGATAAAACTTTTTTTATTATTGTAAGCGCTTTCCCCAAGGTGCTTACCTCGCCTTCTTCGGACAAATGTGTAAAATCAATTACGCCATTTTATATACATAGACTAATTATTTAAGTTATTGTCCCACATTCAATTAATGATTTAAAGGTACATTGAAACAAGTCAAACTATACTTTAAAACATTTAAAAAGAACACAATTATTGCATATATATTGAGATCTTTAAAACACGCAAAATCGAATTCTTCGACTAGAGTCTGAATTCCCACGAAGCCTACCTAAATATTTATTATATATGAACATTCTTTTATTTATGTATATACTTATATAACTATTTATAGTGTTTGTCAAGATGACACACAACAAAAAAAGCACATAATGAAATATTTATCTAAAGAACATAAAATATATTAAAATAAAATAAAATAGGAAAAAATTAATCAAATAATACAGTATTATTGTATTATTTGATTAATTTTTTCCTATTTTATTTTATTTTAATATATTTCATGTTCTTTAGATACATATTTCATTATGTGCTTTTTTTGTTGTGTGTCATCTTGATAAACACTATAAATAGATATATAAGTATATACATAAATAAAAGAATGTTCATATATAATAAATATTTAGGTAGGCTTCATGGGAATTCAGACTCTAGTCGAAGAATTTGATTTTGCGTGTTTTAAAGATCTCAGTATATATGCAATAATTGTGTTCTTTTTAAATGTTTTAAAACATAGTTTGATTTGTTTCAATGTACCTTTAAATCATTAATTGAATGTGGGACAATAACTTAAATAATTAGTCTATGTATATAAAATGGCTTACACATTTGTCTGAAGAAGGCGAGGTAAGCACCTTGCTGAAAGCGCTTACAATAATAAAAAAAGTTTTATCGGATTTGCCAGCTCTCATCGATTCCTTTCGTTTTAAAAAGTTACTTAATGAGTAGCATTTAGCTCACTTTGTGATTATTTGTGTTGGCTACGGGGTTTGGTTTATCCTGAGTGACTGGTGTTCCACACCTGAAGTCAACGCCTCATTGGTCCGATCTGACCATAAGCTAATTACCCTACATATCCACATTCTGCCCCCACCCCCCATTAAGGAAACCATGTTAAAAATATCTCCAAAGACAACTTCATGATTCTTAAGACAGAAGTGGTGAACTTCAGGACACCCATGCAGATGGACAATACAGTTGCAACTACTGAATCCTACACAATTGCACTTTATAAGCACTTACATGAGTGCATGGATCGTGCTATCCCAAACAGAACCAAGACGCTATCCTCCAAGAAAAGGAAACAAATCTGGTGGTCCCCTGCCATAAACAAACTGCACAACAGAAGGAAGAAACTGTTGCAAAAGAGGGTAAAACCCATGAGTGGAGGAGCTCCCTGGTCAGCCTCAGTAAGAAGCTGCGATCCCTAATAAAATCCTCCAAAGCTAGTTACGAAAACAAAATCACCACTGATTCTAAAGGCAACCACAAAGCATTCTATAGCTATGTCAAGAATCACAATGGTAACACTCAGATCTGCTCTGAGTTACAGCACAATAGCACTAAATATACAGACCCAACTGATATTGCCAACATCCTGGCATATAGGATCAGTGCTAACTTTACCCCCCTCTCATCCATGAAAGAACCCATCTCTATACCGGAAGAATGCAAAGTTGCTGTCATAATGGCTGCACAGGTAAAAACCACTCTCCAAAGCCAGGAACACAGCATCCAGGGGACCAGATAACATCCCAGACTGGGTTCTACACAAACTACAGAACAAACTGGCACCACACCTAAGTACCATGTTCAATCATAGCCTCACCTCAGGCTTTGTGCCTGCTGAATGGCACACAGCAATGGTTATCCCACTACACAAGGGGGGAGCCACCATGGACCCGGGAACTAGTGCCCCATTAGCCTGAAGAGCCTGGTCTGCAAGGCCATGGAATGTATCGTCATGGAACTTATAAACAAAGACATTGGCAATCTCCAAACTCTGGACCACAACCATTTCGGGTTTGTAAAAGGCAGATCATGTCTCCTAAACTTGATAGACTTCTTCAAAGCAGTCACCAAAGCTGTAGACAAGGGTAAGGTGGTTCACACAGCCTATCTAGATCTTGCCAATGCTTTTGACACCATTCCCCACTCTGGAATTATAGATAAACTCACTAAACTAGGTATAAATCCCTATGTCACAAGATAGGTTGCCAACTGGCTCACTGACAGAACCCACACTGTGAAAGTAGCAGATTCCAAGTCTGACTTCAGACAAGTGACAAGTGGAGTACCACAGGGTTCAGTCCTGTGTCCTGTCCTGTTTTTTATCTACTTCCCTGAACTACAGGCTAACACAGAAGGTCTTTGCCTAATGAAGTTCCCAGATGACTGCAAACTAGGAGCCATAATCGAAACTACTAACGATGTGGACATCCTACAAAAGGGCTTCACTGAGACAGATGCCTGGTGTCAAAGCCATGGCCTCAAGCTCAATGCCAAAAAGTGCATTGTCATTCCCTCTGGTAAAAACTCTGTACCCATGAACTACAACATAGGCGGTAGTATACTTAACACTGAAAGTGTGATAAGAGACCTTGGGACTCAAGTGGTCAGTAGACTCTCCTTTGATAATCACATCGCCACAGTAGTCAGGTAATCCTTCTATGTGGCACACCTCATCACAAAAGGTTTCTCATGCAGAAAAAGAGAGGTCATTGTTCCCCTCTACTCATCACTCATTAGATCCATTATAGAGTACAATGCCCCTTTTGGTATGTACCTCACAAGACATCTACAACAACTGGAAAGCCCACAGAAATACCTCACAAAGAGGATTAGCAGCCTCAAATACATGCCCTACACAGACCATCTCAAAACACTCCAGCTTTACTCTCTTGCATATCACCTACTCAGAGGTGATATCTGCGAATCATACAAAGCTATGTCAAACACAGAGCTGTTGGACATGCTCCACTTGAAGAAATCCCAATCTCTCAAGCTATGGCCCGAAAACCTGGACTGAAATACAAAAGGAGGGGGTGTATCCATTTTCATAAAGGATACCCACACCTCCAGGTTAGTGGCACAGCACGAGGCCTCAGAGACCATCCAAGTGCAGCTAACAGTGGGCAAAGTTGCTTATCAGATCGTAGCCTGCTACAGATCACCTACCTTGCCTCAGGACCCTCACTCAGCATTCCTGAGAGCATTGGAAAATATAAAGGTCCTGCCAAACACCATGATATTAGGAGATTTCAACTACCCAAACATTGACTGGGAGAATTACTCAAGTGCAAACTCCTTTGCCCAATGCTTCCTAGAGTTTATAAACTCAAGAGCCCTGGAACAGCTGGTCACCACACCCACTAGAAGTGACAACATACTGGACCTGATCATCACCAACATGGGAGATCAGTGTTCCACACCAGAGGTAAACCCCTCGCTGGTAAGATCAGATCATAAAGTAATCACACTGGACATCCACATCCCAACCCCACCCCCAGTCAAGGAAACCACTGTGGAAAACTTTTCAAAAGCAAACTTCACACTTCTCAAGACCGAAGTGGAAAGTTTCTAAGATCCCTTGCTACAGGATAATGCTATCCAATCCACAGAATCCTTTACAAGTTCATTATATGAGCATCTACAAGGATGCATGGATCGAGCCATTCCGAGTAAAACCAAGACTCATTCCTCCAAAAAGAGGAAACCAGTCTGGTGGTCCTTGGCCATAAATAAGCTATACAACAGAAGGAGGAAACTACTACATGACAGAGCAAAATTCCAGAAAGGAAAGGCATCACTGATCATTATTAGCAAGAAACTACGATTGCTTATAAAATCATCCAAGGCCAGTTTCTAAAGAAAAATTGCCAAGGAATCTAAAGATAACCACAAAGCCTTCTTTAGCTATATCAAGCATTTAGGTGGCAATGCTCAGATATGCTTTGAGCTACTGCAAAATGGAAAAAAATACACTGAACCAACTGACATTGCCAACATCCTGGCGGACAAGTTTAGTGCAAACTTCACCCCCCTCACCCCCAAAGGAGCCTGTGTCCATCCCAGAAGAATGCAGAGCCCCAGACATGCAGGTAAAAACAGCACTCTCCAAAGCTAAGAACACAGCATCAATGGGACCAGATGGTGTCCCAGGCTGCATCTTACACAAGCTCCAAAAGGAACTAAACCCTCACCTAAATTCACCGTTCAGACTCAGCCTTACCACAGGCTATGTAACCAAAGAATGGCGTACAGCAACAGTCATCCTGCTCCACAAAGGTGGTGCCACAACAGAACCTGGGAACTAATGCCCTATAAGCCTGGCCAGCCTGGTCTGCAAAGCTATGGAGTGAATTATCATGGAACTCATAAACAGAGACATTGGGAACCTCCAGACTCTGGACCCTACCCAATTCAGCTTTGTTAAAGGCAGATCCTGCCTCCTAAACCTAGTTGACTTCTTTGAAACAGTTACCAAGGCCATAGATGAAGGGAAGGTAATCCACACAGCCTACCTCGACCTCACTAAGGCTTTCAACACCATTCTCCACTCTGGCATCATAGACAAGCTTACCAGCTTGAACATTAACCCCTATGTCACAAGATGGGTGGCCAACTGGCTCACAGATAGAACACACATGGTCAGAGCTGCGGGTGCCATGTCCAACTCTAAACCAGTCACAAGTGGCATCACACAGGTCTCGGTCCTGGGACCCCTCCTGTTCAGTATATACTTCTCTGAGGTACTGGCAAGCACAGGAGGACTATGGCTGACCAATTTCGCAGATGACTGCAAACTGGGGGCCATAATCGACTCTCTGGCTGACACAGACATCCTCCAGAAGGGTCTACAGAGACAGATACCTGGTGTCAAAACCATGGCCTCAAGCTGATTACCAAAAAATGCATAGTCATCCCCTTTGGAAAAACAAATTAAGACATAGGTGGTAATCCTCTAGGTATGGAAAATGTAATTAGGGACCTGGGGACCCAGGTAGATAGTAACCTCTCCTTTGATAATCACATTGCCAAAGTGGTTAGATATTCCTTCTATGTAGCCCACCTAATCATGAAAGGGTTCATCTCTAGATCAAGAGAGGTCATTGTGCCCCTCTACTCATCACTCATTAGGCCCATAATAGAGTACAATGCCCCATTTGGTATGTACCTTAATTGGCACATGCAACAGCTGGTAAGACCACAGAAGTACCTCACCAAGAGGATCATGTGCCTCAAAGACATGCCCTATACAGCTCGACTAAAGAAACTCTAGCTCTACCTGGTTGCTTACTGTCTGCTCAGAGGTGATCTATGCCTGATGTATAAGGCCATGTCCAACCCGGAATTAATGGACATACTCCACCTCAAGAAAAAAAAATCTCTTAGAGCCACACACCCCAGTGAATTAAACCTCAGCAAAGCAATAAACAGGATGTGCTGGAGGGATAGATTCCTGTCTCAGAGACTTCCCTCACTCTGGAATAGAATCCCAGTTGATGTTAGGCAGAGCCGCTCACAGACTCTCTTCAAGAGGAATCTTGACGAGTGGATGGGAAATTGTAAATTTACCCCTGGAATCACTTCAGTGGCCCTGCTAGACAGAGGCCCAGGAAACAAATTTAAAAGGGAGGCGAAAGCCAACACATTATGGCTAGGCTTATAAATGCCCTTGGGCGGATAGCCTAGTACCTACCTATGAACCTATGAACCTACACACTCTACAGACCTAAACCTTGTCACCACAATAAACAGAACATGCAGGAGGGATAGATTCCTGTCCCAGAGAATTCACATACTCCAGAATAAACTACCTATCTATATCAAACAAAGCTCCTCATTAGCACTCTTCAAGAAAAATCTTGATGATTGGATAGGAAATAGAAAATTCACCCTGGGGATCACTTCTCTGTCTCTGACAGTGGCACAGGAAAATACATTTCTTGGGTGGCAAAAGCTAGGGTACCTTTTTGGCTGGGCTTGTATAGGCCCCAGGTCCGATAGCCTAGTACCTACCTATGAACCTATGAACCTTTGAGCCTTGCCTAAAAAAGGTAATATGAGGACAGCAAGAGCCTTGGCAAGTATTCAGAAGCATAGGGGTGACAGGTGCAAACCATCTGTAGCGAAGCAACAAGGCTTGTCTATCATGTCATCACAGGCAGACAGAGACTGGATCCCCTTTGAATGACACCAGAAGCTCAGCCAATTGTTGAAGTTTATCATCTTTCTGTTATATTGCAGTATCATGTAGGTGAAGGTAAGATGCTACTCAAGGTTTGACCCTGTGTGTGCCAGCATGTGGTGCATCAACCCATATATGATATGGTCATGGCCTATGCATACAATGCACTCACAATACACCTAGTATGATGTCTACTGAGGTTAGCAAATGGGAAAAAAACCCTTGTGCAGACTGTCAGCAAGTAATGTCTGTATTGCACCATGTAACTCCATATTGCTTGCTGAAGTGTAAAGATGTACTTAGTTTGGATTAAGAACACTGCACTTGCCAACTGTGTGTGTGTGTGTGTGTGTGTGTGTGTGTGTGCGTGTGTGTGTGTGTGTGTGTGTGTGTGTGTGTGTGTGTGTGTGTGTCTGTCTGTCTCTCCCAGGGGAGAGAGCATCCTTTTTGGAGACTACTCACACCCCTTAAAAGTGGTATACTCATCACAGTCAAGTCTCATGATGTCACCATCCTACAAATATACCTGTGGAAAGGTAAAATTCCAATAATGCGTATAGCACGTGATATAAATGCATACTGCTGTAGTATCATAATGTAGTTAGGTAGGGGTTTGAATCCTGCAGGAGCCAAACGTGTGTTTTTCCCTGGGGAGGAGCAACCTTTTTGGAGACTACTCACACACCTTAAAAGTGGTATACTCATCTTTGTCAAGTCTGATGATGTCACCATCCTACAATTATACCTGTGGAAAGCTGAAATCTCAGTAATGTGTACAGTGCGTCATGTAAATGTATACTACTATAGTATCATAAGGTAATTAGGTAAGTGTTTGAATCCTGCACTTGCCAATTTTGTGTTTGTGTCTGCCAGGGGAACAGCAACCTTTTGGGATACTACTCACACACCTTAAAAGTGGTATACTCATCTTTGTCAAGTCTGATGATGTCACCATCCTACAAATATACCTGTGGAAAGGTGATATGCTAGTAAGATGTGTAGCGTGTCATGTCAATGCATTTTTCTGTAGTATCATAATGTAGTTAGGGAGGGGGTTGGAATCCTGCACTTGCCGACTCTGTGATTCTCCCTGAGAAAGAGCAGCCTTTTTCGAGACTACTCACACCCCTTAAAAGTGTTATACTCATCTTTGTCAAGTCTGATGATGTCACCATCCTACAAATATACCTGTGGAAAGATGAATTTGCAGTAATATGTATAGTGCATTGTGTAAATGCATACTGCTGTAATATCATAATGTAATACATTAGGTAGGGTTTTGAACCTTGCACTTGCCTACTGTGTGTGTCTGTCTTCCTGAAAACAAATAACCTTTTCGGAGACTACTCACACCCCTTAAAAGTGGTATACTCATCTTTGTCAAGTCTCATGATGTCACCATCCTTCAAATATACCTGTGGAAAGGTGAAATCTTTGTAATGTGTCTAGTGCATCGTGAAAATGCATACTGCTACTACAGTATCATAATGTAGTAAAATAGGGGTTTGAATCCTGCACTTGCCTACTATGAGGGTGTGTATTCTGGGAAAAGAACAACCATTTTGGAGACTACTCACACCCCTTAAAAGTGGTATAATCATCTTTGTCAAGTCTGATAATGTCACCATCCTACAAATATACCTGTGGAAAAGTGCAACCCCATTAATTTGTGTAGCGCGTCGTGTAAATGCATACTGGTGTAGTATTATAATGTAGTTAAGAAAGAGTTTGAATCTTACACTTGCTGATTTTGTGTGACACCATTCACCAATGTAGAGTGGGTTTTGATTTTTCTAGTGTATGACATATCACAATGACAAATGTATGTGCATTACACATGTAAGGTAGCTGTGGGGCAAATCCATATACATACATGTGGCCTCAAGTATTTCATAGGTGGGTACTCTGCTTTCTGCATGAACGCATCTGTTATCTTTGCCAGAGTGTGCTGGTGCTTTCCAGACCTTAGGTTACTTCTGTATGCTTGTGAAAAGCTTAGCCACTGCAGTGATCCCTGGGCTACGTCTTCCATTTCACATCCACTCATCATGGTTTCTATTGAAGAGCGTGAGTGAGGGTTTATGCTTGAGGTATATTTGAAACCTGTTCCAAAGCAAGCAAAGTCTGTCAAAGATGACTAATCATTATAGGTGTGCAACAACCTCTGTGGATCTGCATGCAAACCCTTTATTGCTTATATGCTCCACAGAGGGATTTCCAAAACCCTTTGGTAATGTGATTATCAAAGGAGAGATGACTTAACACATGGCTCTATGTATACATTAGTACCTGTTCCACATTTTGCGGGCTACTACCTATTTGGTACTCTGGGGATACTTTGTTTTCTAAAAGTGGATAACTATGCTTTCTTTGGCTTATAGCTTTACAGCATGAGTTTGACACCAGGCATCTGTATGATACCCTTTTGGAGGATGTGTGTGTCATCTGGAGAATAAAGTATAGCCCACAGTATGCATTGTCATCAAACATGGGCAGACATATCCCTACTGTGTTTGCTTGTACCTAAGAAAGCTATATGTCAAATAGGAGTGGTCCCAAGACTGAGTGCAGGTGAATACCACTTGTTACTGGCATAGAATAGTACATGGAGGCTGCAAATGTTACTGTGTGTCCTACATCTGTGCGTTAGTTGTCAAGCCATCATCTAACAATCATTTATGGTCAGTCTGTTGAGGTTATGTATAATACCAGTACGTGGGATGGGTATGAATTGCTGGTGAGCTATAGCTTGGCTGTGTTGACCTCCCCTCCCTCACCTATAGCCTTGTTGACTGTCTTGAAGTCTACTAGGTGTAGGAGCCATGATCTGGCCTTTACAGAACCTAAGTGTGTATGGTGCAGTGTTTGCAGGATCATAATGTCTCTGTTAATGATTTCCATAATGCTGTGCTCCATAGCCTTCCAGATAACATTGGTCTGGCTTATAGGGTAAGTTTCCAGGACCTGTTGTAGTTCTACCCTTAATCAATTTATGTTAACATTTGCACTGGGTGTGATGAGGGTGGACAGGTTTAAGAATAAGTATATTAGAGGGTCAGGCCAGGTTTGAAGGTTAGTAGACCATGCCAGATAAGAGGATTAAGTTGGTTTGTACATGTGCTGAGGAGGGATGCAGAGTATATTGTGAAATAGATGCTAAGGATGAAGCTGCCAGATAACAGGAAAAGAGGAATGCCTAAGATGAGGTTTATGGCTGTGGTGAGAGAGGACATGCAGGTGGATGGTGTGATAGCAAAAGATGCAGAGGCCAGGAAGAAATGATGTACTGTGGCGACCCCTAATGGGAGCATCCGAAAGGAGAAGAAGAAAACTTTGTAGCTCAACGCTTGTGGAATGTGAACACCATTACCGTGTGTCATTCCACAAGTATGTAACCTGTATAGAGGCTGCATCTGGACAGAACATTTAGTGAGTGGTGACTTCATATGTCAGCTTGTGTATGACACAGCCAGGGGCACTGTCCAGTACCATTGCCACTCTGGTGTGTACTTTGTTAAAGAGATGTTTTAACTAGAGTGTCTGTGAATCATCAGGTTTTACATTCTTCAGGTCTGGAAATGTGGCCCTTGTGTAATAACAGGGTGGTGAAATCCACATTCAAACTGTCTAAAAAGGAATTGGTAATGTCAGTCAGATAAGTGTACTTTGTGACCATTTACATTAACTGTGACCCAATCTGAGATTTCCCCTGTAGATTATGAAAAACACTGAAGAAAGCTAACTAATGTTGTCTTTGGAATCCTTGTGATTTTGTATTTTGAAGCTTGCCTTGTATGTTTATTGAGGGATTGTATTTTCCCAATGATACTGACCAGAGAGGTTATCCCTTCTCGGTATGTAACTCTGTTTTGGTACAACTTCACACCTTCTATTATATATTTAGTTTATGGCAGGGGTCCATGAGACTAATGCACTTTTACTGTATAAGTGAGAATTTCTTGTCTTTGTGATAGCACGGTCCATGCAACCCTGTAGGTGAACAGTGTGCATTAATAAAGGATAATGCAGATGGGACAGTGTTAACCTTAGTAATGCAAACCAATGAGAGATAGCAACAACAGCATCACCCACAGTACAGTGTCAACCCGTGTCATACACACACACATGTGTACTCAAGTTCCAAAATGTGTGTAGTACAATGCATACTGGCCACCAATAGAAAGTATGGAATGTTAACACTGGCCAATACAGGGCATGTCACCCTGCCCATGTGTCCAATATGCAGATACATGCAGACAGTGCACCTCCACCATGTTCACCAATGTACACCTGCAGACCTGTGCTGCACACACCCCACACTTACTGTCCACTGTATAACACATGCTGACACAACTACACACATCAGCCAAGTGGCACATGGGCAAACAAAACACAATTGGAATAAACACTGGTGGAAACAATACAACATTGCTTATTACAGCTTTAATGCATCATGCCTACTCAGGTACACCTTCAAGGATATCATTACACTTTACTGCTGACAACATGCTATACATTCAACCATTGCTATACTTTATTAAAGTCACCCTGTGCATCAGCACCATGTTGGCCTGTTCCTGCATCAATGTTACAGATGACAGGAGGTGCACAGGTTTCATCATATGCACAGGGTGTGTTGTTGGTTTGCCAGAGGCCTACACTGAGCCATACAATTGACATGTGTATGTGAGTGTGTGTGAGTGGGTGTGAGGGCCATGAGTACTGTTATGGGCCAATGTTGATGTAATGTGTGCGGGTATGTGTTTGCCCTAGGTTTCTGGTTTATGTGTATGTGTCTGCATGCACACAGTCCCACCATGTGGCTGCCATATACAGGGATTTGTGAGACAGCTACAGAATGTACCTGGCAGGCTTTACAGATCACCATCTCTGGCCATGGATATGGAACCTGTGCCTGGCAGGGGTGCTACAGACAGTATTAGGTACTAATCCAGACTGGGTACTATCCGAAGAGGTTGACATATGTCCACTGGATCCAGGTCCCTGCTGGGACTGGCCAGAGCCATGTGCACATGGTCTTGTAAGACGGTCTATGGACAGCCCCCCCAACATTGCTGGGGCTGGTACTGGCACTACAGGAGCAGCTGTGACTTGCTGGACGTTCACGGCAACCTCCAGATGCTGATGTTGCTGGCATACGTCCACATCAACATCTCAACCATACTGCACTGTCCTGACACATGGACATGACATTGTGGAGGACATCCAATGTCTCACCCCAATGTCTATCAATGACCTCAGTGTAATTACATATGGCACCTGCTAGGTCATGGATATTGTCATTTACAGAGGTGTTATTATCCCTCTATGCACTTAGTCCCTGTCTGGGGTACCGCTCCATTCGTGTCTGTGCCTTCATGACAGCCTGGAACATGCGTGTGGTAGAAAGAGGTGTGGCACGTCTGCCAGGGGCATGATGACCAACAGTGCTCTGACAAGAACCCCTGGGCATCTGCCTATGTGGTACCATTTTAGACATCTGGCTATGGCTGCTGTGTCCTGATACATGTGCCATAGATACCACACGGTCCTGCCAAGTGCCAACCATACACTGTCCCTCAGCTAAGGGCAATGGTGATGATGGATGTACAGGCAGTAAGACTGTGTGCATGGATGGGGTGGAGACTTGTGTACTGTCAATTGGTGGCCCAACAACAGACCCTGAAGAACCTGCCTGTGCCTCAACACGCCTATCCTCATAATCACTGTCTAACTCAGTGACATCAGGTTCCCTGCTGTACTGAACCAGTCCCACCTCGGCACCTGTGAGAGCAAAACAGGAATCACACTTTAAGACCTGAACATGATGTCAGACCACATGCACACATGCACACATGCGCACATGCGCACACACACACATGCGCACACATGCACATGCACGCATGCACACATGCACACGCACATGCACACATGCGGACATGCACACATGCACACACACAAAAATACACTCCTCCCTAAAGCAGACACACACAACACCAGCAATCTCAGAACATATGCAATAGCAGGTGATGGTGGGGTACAGTATCACAAGAAAAACAGTCATATCACACATGTCAGCATGCAGGACATGTGTTGATCAACAGCATGCAGTGCAAGTGTAGGCAGTCCTTGTTACTAACAGTATACATGGCTTTGATGCATGTGTTTTGTTATTAGGTGATGGGCCTCCTCCTAGAATACAATGCATACATGGACACAACATTGCTGTGCAGGTATTCAAAACTCTGTAATGTACTGTGCACCATAGCAAACAGGTGTACATACCATGGCTTGATGTGTATCTGTGTGTCAGATAGGCATTCAATGCTGATTACAGCCTCTGTGTCTTTAGCAAATAATTGTAGACACATTTTTAGGACATGCATGATGAGTGTTCACACAACATCATCAGTGGTGCATGGATAATTGAGGGAATACCATTCAGCCACATGCCCAATGTACGGTTCTTATGGTGAGTGTAGATCATTTTGTGGACATGCCAGTGTCATCGATGACATAGCATGTTAAAACACAACTGCATATTTAAACACTACACAGACCCAATGTGTGTCATATGACCTAGCCACTCAATAGCATCACAAGACATATATGTGTCAGTTGTGCAAATGGTGATTGGTACGCATATTGTTTAGAGGTGCATACGTTTGCACACATGCAACATTCAGGTGTATAGCAATGTGTATAGCAATGAAAGCTATGTGTAGTACTGTGGTTACAATAACTGGATGGGGTATAGTACCATAGACCATCATCATGAAGCATCATGTGGTCACTCAAGGCTACAAATGTTTCCCAAACCAGCACTACTCATGTTGTACCGGAACTGTACTACGTTGGATACATTCACCATTTCACAACCAGTTGTTACATGAGTTTGTAAGGAGGCCAATAAGAAGCATTCCCTGACATGAATGTGCATTGTGTTGCAGAGTGTTTAAATGCCCCATGATAGGCCTCTACCCCTCAGGTATATTATGTGTAATGTGTGGATGAGATTTTGGATACTGGAGTGTGTCTTTAGAGAAGGTTTGGGAATCCTTTATGTGTAACATGTTAAAATGCTCTGTGTATGACATAGATGTGTATGTTATGTGCATGTTGAGTATCAACTGTGCCTATCCAATGGTCACTACAGTCTAGCCACATTTGTTTGAGATGGTCTGGGTATTGCATGTGTTCGAGGCAGCTAATCACATTAGTGAGATGTGCATGCTCTTACACCAAACATGCACAGCATGCATTATGGGTAGGTGTGTTACATGTGTACATGGCCTACACCTTAACTATGACATGCAATTTTTATTTACAATAATAAATGTAGAACACACTCACCAGCATCTGTCCACTGCCTTGATGTCACCCCAGGGGGACCTACATAGAGATGACACAGTTTGTCAGTGGCCACAAATGTGGCATTGCTACTGTGTGTTTGCAATCTTACAGTACAACAACAGTTTACATTCTCAGGGCTACAGATTATGTTCCAAATGATCAGTATTGCACAACAACAGGCTCAACATCTTTTAACAACACACTCCACATCTCACATATGCATGATCTACCAATACAGATAACAGTAGTCTACAAATATGCCATGTTACCTGCATGCTCCATGTGTGCTTGCTGGGTGGCTCCAACCTCCATCATGGGTGTATGTCTGCTGCTGTTGTTGTTGGGCAGGTGTCACCAGGCTCAGGAGCAACTCTTCTACTCTGGTGAGGGGGGGATGGATATTAACTCCACCTCCTGTTGCAAGCTGTTGTCTCCGCACATCAGCAGCATGCTGATGGACATGTCTGAGAAGATCACTGCAGTAGTGGCGTACCTGCTCATATGTCTGGTTATGCAGGCCTACTTCATTTACCCTGTGGACAACATCTTGCCATATTGCAGTACGCTCCTGATGGTCCTGGCTGGCTCCTGAGAACATGAGACTGTAGTACTGAATCATACTGGTAGTAATTATGTCATCTTCAGCACTATTGTAAGTGGGGTTCCTGCAATGTGCCATGAACCCTGGAAGACATAAATATGAAAATATGTCTGAGCAAGTCATATGGCACATTTAACATTATACAGTACAGATATCACTGAACTGCCATATATAGCAACCTATTAGCTAACCGAGAGTGAAACACTGTAACTGCCATTTATCACTGCTCATCCCACAACTGCTAGGAAGTGCCTGGCTCACTCTCGATCTAATGAACCATGTTCTACACAGCAACAAAATAAAATCACTATATAAGACTATACAAGAGTACCTGGCACACTGTATGCAACACGATGCACCACCTAGCCACAGCAGGTATACATCAAGCTGATGTGTAATGAAATATATCATCCATCACAATGAGTGTAAGGTCCAGTAAATATATTACTATTATACCACACAACTTGTTAATGGCAAACCCGTATCCAAAATATGTGCACAATTGGCAATATAGGTTGCATACCGCTGTAGTACACTATAAATGTTGCTAGATACGCAGTTATATGTTTTACCACACATATGTCAAAGGACATGTTACAGACATACCCACACACACATCAGACATAATTACAAGACACAAAGGTATGACAACCCAGATAAGCTTTCAGTGTGTACTATACAGTACTGTGCGTCAGTACTTACACAACCTTAATCTTGAGAAATGTAATCTGTGATGAATACAGGGACCACACAAAATAGTGGATGCAAGCAATGTGGACATACACCATACTTTGCTGTACAGGCCCAGAGCTTCAGGTAGTACTACAGTACACACAGGATTTGGATTCAACATCAGTACCAATCAAAAATCATAGATGTAGTGCTTTAGCCTCCAATGACACACCCTAGTTAAAACCAAGGGACTTAATCACACCGTATGCAGTAGCACTTTTTCTGCCTAGCAACAGAATACACAGCTTTTGCTAGGATCAAAGCAAGGACCCATAATACCATGACATAAACAGTTTCCCACTAAGCTATCCCACAGATACATATCTTTGGCGTATTCACAAACACATTGACCACCACAGTCAGTTAACAGTTCAGAGAATCTATTGCAACAAGTAGATGTAGGTGTGTATGAGTATATATAACTATATATATATATATATATATATATATATATATATATATATACACATCCATTGGTGTACATATACATATATATGTAGGCACATATACATTTCACCTTTCATAGTGAGAATATCAATTATACAAAGGATGTAAGGTGTACAGTAATGTAATAAAATTGCACAGTCTTGGGATAAATGTATTGAAGGTGTTCACAGCCCAGGTAGCTTTACCAGGCCTCACTGGCTTCAACATTGCAAACTGAACAAACCACCCACAGTGTTTAATGACCACATGTCATATACCAGCACTGTATGCTGTCTTGGTAGTCACACACTAAAACCTACATACAAATATGCTCATACTAACCTTCACCAACATATATATCTCTAACCTTTACAAACAGTTGCGATATGTCCACTGCTCTATGCACATATACAGATGTGAATATATATGACACATATATATTTCTCCGTATGTGTGTGGCATACACACAAAGTCCATACTGTTGTAAGTCCCTGGACCTCACAGCTGAACTGTTGGGCCTTGCTGCAACATAAACAGGTGTCACATATGAACACACACTAACATTAGGGGGGTATATATGGCTACAAATGCTAGATAAGCATACCAGACTGTTACAGCAGTTGCCAATGCTAAGCTACACTTTAATATGACTATCATGCATGTGTTGTTCTGTCACACACATGTTTATATAATGTCAGCGCTAACCCCCCCCCCCAACAGCCATTGGCCACACTACTGTACAGAACACAGATAACATGGATCAGATTTTTGACATTTAATGCAGAGCTACACATTTCACAGGTATGTCCCACTGCCCACAGGTATACACTGTATTGTTCATAGCAGTAGTTAAGCAGAACATCTATGCATAAATAAGTACTGCTGCCACATACAAATGGTTCACATTATGTAGGCTATTCTTCAATAACATCTACTACATGCCAGTAAATACATATGTGTCACATACCTTTCCTTTGTATGATTTGGTAATATTTCTTTTTCTTTTTCTTTTCTCTCTCTCTCTCTCTCTCTCTCTGTCTCTCTCTCTCTCTGTCAGTCTCTGCAATAGAGTGATTGAGTTTGTTGGCAGACATTGCAGCCTGCTTTTGTAGTATTTGCACATGAGCATGTGATGGCCTCTGCACCAATTAGTGGCCAACACTTGCTAATTGCATGCAGCCTGCTGTGTAGTAATTGTAGTAATCACTGTCATAGCAACCCAGTGCTATAAATTGCTATCTCAGGTAGGTGTGGCCCTTTCAGCTTTCCAAGATGGAGATCATCCTTGTTTGCTGTGGACATCATTGTTTAAGACAGAAGGTTGGTATAGTTCTTATATCAGAAACCAGGGGTGTAGCCAGAGATTTACATTTTGTATTCAGACCTAATGTTGCTGCTTCCAGTACCCACTTGTCAGTGTAGAAATGTACTCTCCCCTCAAAATGCTACCCCAAGATACATGGAAAGATGTACTTTATTTTCAACTTTTACAATTAACTGCCATACAAAGCTAGTTATTGAAATGTATTCCTTTGGCACAAGAATTGTTTGTGAACTGCTATACTGTGAATATTCATTTACTCAGTTCTAAATAGTTTATGCTTTTTTAGTGTTGACAGCACAAGCTGCTCAGAAAAACTGAACACATGTCAGTACTGTGAGTATGCTTACCTACATCCTTGGTAGACCCCGCACACACAGGTATATTCTACATTTGGGTAGGGTTGCAGAAGTACAGAAAGCGTAAGTATTATTGTGTCGATTTTATCTTGCTGGACTTACAGGGTCGCTGTGTACATGTTAGTTTATCAAGGCAAGTAGTCTGTCTGTGTAACTCCCAACTCTGGACCTATCCACATGGTAGCCAGAGAATAGCCTGTTATTTTTTGTCTATGCACCACACAGGTCTTTTCAGCAATAGAGCAATGGCATTGTTACAGTTGGTTGCTACCAGTACATGGCTACATCCATTTGTATTTCAGTGTTGTATTCCTACATAAGGGTATGCTTCCGAAACTCCTTCCAAAGCTATTTGCACAGTGTGTAACAGCAGAAAGGCTGATATGCCTCTGTGTTTCTGCTTCGGCCAGACCTCTCAAACACTCAGGTACATATTTGAACAGACTCAGGGAAAAGTAAGGAAAAAGTCAGAGACACATTTAAAATGTTAGTGCCATTAAGTTGAAACATTGAGGGAATCAGAGCATATGAATGAATGCACCTTTTATGAAGTAAAAGAAGTGTCTAACTCTTAATTATTGTCATTATTCATTGAGTATAATTAACCACCTTTCTGGCCAAAGTCAGTAGTTTTAGGAGGGATTCAGAGGGACACAGCTAAAATTTGTGTCAAAATCAGGGACATCCCTGAAAGTTAGGGACAGTTGGGAGGTATGGCCTCTGCCCTAAACAGATATGCCAGTGTTTGTCCTGCTGTGATACTGTGTGGGGGGTTATAAAGTGATGGTGTAACATTATTTCCTGCTAGAATGGCTGCTTCTCTTATCACAGTCATGTAATGTAATTCCACAACAACTGTTGGTAAAGATCCACAGAACAAGTTGTGTGGTATGGCATTCCTATTTTTTCTTTACATTCACTCATTCTGATGCATGATATATTTATTTCAGCACCAACATGTTGTACATGTACTGTGGCTTAGTGGTACTTCATGTTGTGTAGTGTGTACAAGGTCTGGGGTTTGAGACTGACAGAGGTGTTTTATTTTGCTCCTGAGCAGAACAAGGGTCCTCACATACAGAGTGACTAAGGCACTTTTAAGCAGTTGTAAGCAGGTTTGCAGGGGTTTGTGCGATGCTTAGCAATGCTGAGCTAAATGCAAACAAGCACACACTCGCGCAAACCCGCTAACTGCTGCTTAATAGTGCTTACTCCTGCTAACCCCCGCACTCACTTCTTTGTAAGAAAAGAAAAATGGGGAGATAGGAAAGTGGTGAAAAAGGGGCACAAAGAGGGAAAGACAGTATGGAAAGTAGCTTGGGATGTGTAGGATGGGTGTAGGGAAGGTCCATAGCTGCCCATTTCTTTAACAGCAACAGCTGTGCATATGGAATAAATTTGGAGGTAGATATGAAACCTTCAACCCCTGAGAGAGAGGTGAGGACAACAAAGTATGTTGTAATGCCAATTAAATTACATTTTATGTTTCCAGTGGACATGTGTGCAAAATGGGCAGCTATGTATGGGGCATATATATTTTTTTTTTGTGAGCAGATTGCCCCTTTTTTTTCAGGTGAGAGTGGAATGTGTGGTAGGGGAAGTAGGTATATTTGGGGAGGTAGGTTGGGGAGGTAAACAGACAAGACAAGCAAAACGCATACAGGGGCGGTATATTACACTTGGTGGGTGAACACCTTTGACAGGGAGAGATGTTTGGAAATCGCAAGCCCATGAGCCCACAGATGGAAACAGTGGGACTGAGGTCCCCACCCATGGGCAGTAACCACTGCATCTTCACAGCCCAGAGGGTGGCCGTGGAGGAGGCTGTGTAGGAAGAGCAGGCTGACTCGGGAGTTGGGCCACTTGTGCCTCAAGCTAGTGTAGAGGTTCTGCAACAGAACATTCAATCTCTCTACGCACCACAGCCTGGACCATTCGAAGAGTGATAGGTGGCCCTCCTCCGCCCGCGCTTGCATGGGGTAGCCGAGCCCCATCCCCTGCAGTGCTTCCACCTGAAGGTGGCACAGGGCCAATGAAGAAGGAGGTCCCAGGTTGGGCACTGGACCTGCTGGTGCCAGGTGCCATGGTCAGCTGAGGTGGGACAGGTGGGTCTGCTGGGACTGGCCTTCCCATACGAATTGTGTTTTGGAAGGTTTAATAAAGATATGGGTTAGCAACAGTCAACAGCATTCCCAATTAGTTATAACAGCATGCAGAAGTATTCCCATTAACCCAACACATCATATTTTCAACAGTTGAAAAGCAAGCATAACACATGCATATATAAAACAATAGTGGATATTACAACAGCATGCAGGTTGAATTTATGGAAACAGGCCACCAATATTGTGGTATTTTAACAGGGCACATGCATAGAAATAAATGCAAATATTTATAAATCAATAGGACATATGTCCCAGCAAATGTTTTGAGATTAGACATACAGATTGAGGTGTGAAATTGCATTTTTTATGCACATACAGTAGGGTGGAAAAGGATAGCTTGATTAACAACTTATGTATCCTTCTAGTTTTCACTACTTTCCTATTAACTGCAGTTATATGTCCCTTACATGTATTATTACACTAACCAATGTCCTTATATTGTGCAATTGGATTTTGCTAGATCATTATATACATGAGCTGTATCTTACATACAAACTGTCCAAGATGCAGATGTTACTGCTACATATTTTGAGAGTTGCTCACACACACTACTGCTAAGATGGTACACTGACAGCTCTACTTTCATATAATTATCTAGATATGTTCAGGTGAAAGTATCAGTTATATGTTAACAGCTCCCTACATTTCTGGCAGCACACTGACATTTCTGGGGAACAAAATACCAAGCTACTCATGTGCCAGATTAACCTGTACATGCTGAGTATGAACCAACAGTTGAGGGCTGTAAATATGCATAAAAGCTACTGGTACTCCCTTCATCCATGTTATATGGGCCTACCCAAGTGTGGGTTAACACTGCTTAATACAACAGTGCTATTTGTAAAATGCAACAGTACAACAACATATAAAAAAATGACACAGATGCACTCCAGGAATTATACATTTATTAAAGGATTATTACACCTTTATTTATTGGGTTAAAACACTTTTTGAAGGCTCTCTCATTTATTTTATATAACAGTACATGCAGAATAATTACTAACCTGCCTGATGGTGCAGACTTTGCAACCTGTCTTCATGGGCTTGCTGATTTATAGCCCGGACACCTGTAGCTGTGAAGTAAATGCAGTGATATTGAGACATACCTATCCATAGTAAAGACAAGCATAGCAATTCTTAACTACTTAATAGAATGTCTACTTACTCAGTACTGGGGCATTAGGCATCACATGGGACTCCTGGATCCACTGGTCCAGCTGATCCTCCTTACATTGCTTCAGGTCAGAATAATGGTGCCTGACCTGCTCACCAGTCCGAGGAATGCCAGTGGCACTGGTGAGATCACAAGCTAGACTATTCCAGGCCACCATTTTATATTCGGTGCCCTGGTACTGGCTTTGCAGGAGTCTTTCCTCATGATTGTAGACAAGGAGCCAAACCATTACTTTGGTCTCCTCAATGCCCCAGCATTGCACTTGAAATCCAGTGCCTTCTCCAACACTGGCCATGCTGACTGCAGAAGGGATCTACAACCAGTTATGGCAAGTATTCCCACCTGTGGATCTTAAATATTCCTCACTTGCCGCACTTATTTGTAATTGGCCAGTTTTGAAAAAACTCAGCTGTAGGCACACCTGCTTAGCTGATGTTAGCAAAGTTTAATATTCCTTTGATAGATATGTGTCTGTTGAAAGTGCATGGTTATGAAATGCTGTCATGGCTTAGTGGTTATGTACAGTGACTATAGTGCACAGTATCCTGAGTTTGAGCCATGTCACTGCTTTTTATTTTCCTACTGGCCAGACCTGAATGGTTAAGTACAGTAAATGAGGTGTGGCTGTGTTTAGCTGACTTTGCTCAACTTTGTCTGACTTTGCCCAATGTTGCCCAACGTTGCTCGACTGGTTCACAGCTATGTGCAAATATGTTGTATTTGCACTGGTTAATGTGGTGCGCAGCTATGCACAAATACATTGCGCTTGTTAATGCACTGCTTAGCTACAAGCAATTGGTTTTAAATATGCTAAATACTGCTAAAATGTGCATAACAGTGCTTTATATTGCTTAAAATAAGTTACTCATGCCTCAGAATGCATAACCATTTCACCTTCATATATATATAATTCGTTCACTACTACAGTTTTACAAAACTTATACATTATAAATGTCAGGAAATATTTTTGTATACAGATTTCCAACACAAAATGGAACCTGCAGTAGTGGGACTCAAACCGGGAATGCTTCCTCTTTGTGTGAAGGCTCTAACCACTACGCTCTCACTATTTTGCTTAGCTTGTATATTTTTTTCTTATTATCCTCTTCGGTGTCTAAGCTGCTAACTGTAGCTAAGCAATGGGCAATCCCGCACAAACACGTGCAAATACGGGCAGCTATATCGGAAATAAAACAAAAAAAAAATGTCTTTTAATTTTTAAATTTGCACAAGGTTTAACATATGGGGGAGTGTAGTGTTACAATGTACACATGTGAGCGGACTTGCTCATGTAACTCGACATTTCTTGTTTTTTTTCAGTGCAGGGGCGTGGATTTTTGGATTGCTCGGCAGTCCGACACACCCCCTACACTTGTCCATGCTCCATGTAAGCTTTAGATTTGAGGCAGTGTGCCCTCATTAATATGCATGGCGCGCTGCCATCATACTCTTAGACTGGCATTTCCGTGTAAGACTAACCTAGTCTTACACAGAAGATTAGTAAATCATGGGGTAGTTTATTTAGCCACCACCCCCAATCTGGTTCTACAGATCTTTGAATACATATGAGAGTTAGATATTAGAGAGGAATTTATTACGAAAGTGTGTCATGGTCATTTTAACTTAAACCAGGAACAAAGGAATTATTTTGTCACTAATATGTGCAGACAAAGCTATAAGATTAATGAAGCCAGACAAAAGGGAGGACTTTCAATTATGAACTTGACTGACTATATTTGTAGCTAATATCATTATGTAGTGACACCTACGAAGACACATCGATTAATGAAATCAATATTGCATACAGTAGGATTGACACTACTCTTTTTGACATGTTAATGCAAAATCAAATATGTGGGCATGTGTATAAATTTTGTTATACAGAAGCTTTGTTGACATCGCCTATTTTTGGCATCCCCAAGATTCATAAAGATTTGAGGGATCCCCCACTGTGACTCATGGTTGACACAAAATTGTAAAAAATGTATCCCTTAGCCAAACATGTTGATGCTAAGTTAAAACGGGTGACAGGACTGGGCAAACACCTGGTTCATAACTCTTGGAATTTTTTTAACTAGAATTAAAATACATCTGTTTCATGAGACAGTCACATTTGTCACAGTTGATGTGAAACACTTGATTTTAGTGATACACACATAATCTTGGTTTAGAATGGTACTCTGACTTTCTTATTGAAAACAGTCATTTGACAGGAACAGAAATAATATTATCTTAAACTTCATGGACCTTAATTTGAAAAGCAATTTTATATACATTGAAGGGTCTTATTACAGACAGAAGAAAGGTGTTGCCATGAGGGTGGCTTGCTCCCCACTTTTTGCCAACATAGTTATCACTATATGTTAAAAGAAACTTATGTTTTCTTCACATTTTGTTTAAATGTGGTCATTTTATGTCAGATGCCTAGATGACATATGTATTTTTTGGATTTGGGATGAGAGCAAAATTGAGTAATTTATCAACTATATTAACAACACTACTACTTCTCTCAGTTTCACCTACTCTGTCTCAAAATAGGTCCTGCATTATTTAGATATAGAACTGGATATAGATTTGCACCAAAAATAGTTTTTTTCAGGGATTTTCCATAAGCTGACATATTAAAATTCTTTCCTGCACTCCAGCAGCTGTCATACCTTCACACAAAAAAGAGCAGTAGTGAAGGGGCAACTTGTTAGAATAGCTAAAATGGTACCTGAATGGGAGGATTTTATTAATTAATGTGTGCACTTGAAATCCATGTTTATTAAGAGAGAGTATCCCGAACAGTTGTTAGATATGCTTATTACTGAAGCATCAGCAAAATGAGAATCAGGTTTGTACCCAATTTTATTGGGACCTGATGATCCAAATCATAGTACTGGCATCCAGAGGTCAGATATGAGTGCATCTAATGTACCTTTGACTTTTATTTCTACCTATAGTATTGATTATCAACACATTAAAAAGTGCATTGTTAAAAATTTGGGCAGCCTAAAATATTTGGAGTTAACATAAAATTTGGGTGGCACGCCAAAATTTTTAATTAGCAAAGGCATATCTATTAAAAATCTAATTGACCACCCTGTCACTAGAACACCTGACTATGCAGGCAATAGATGGGGAGCATTTAAGTTGTAACTATTGCAAGTATATTTTACAGGACAGACAGGTCTGATTCAACAATATGTTGGTTGATCCCAAGTTCAGATGTAATTGTAAAATGAAGGGTTTATTTTGTTTAGGTAAATGCCAACAGTATTAGTGTTGTTATACTGGTAAAACATCTAGGAGTTTAAAAGATAGAATTTATGAGCACATGTATACTATAAAAAGCAGGAGTGTCAACAATGCATTAGCTAAGCACAATAACAAGTTTCCTTGACATAATTTTCTTTTTTTGGGGATAGAAAAATTGTAAAAGAATTCCAGAGGTGACCCTGGGGATTTGTGGCTGGAATACTGTGAGTTGTTTTGGCAGCTTGCAACTGATGCTATTCAGCTGCCTGTTTTAAATGCTAATCTAGCAATTAATTGTATTTCAAACTTAAATCAATTGGATTTTTATAAAATGTTTGATTTTATTAAGCATCGCTTTGGTTTGAAATGAACAGTGTTTTGTGTTGGCAATTTGTTGCATTTAAATCTGTTGTGTATGGTCTCCATGATGAGGGAACAGGAAGTTTCACTCTATAAAAAGTTCCATTCTGTTGGTTACTTTGAACAGGGGGTGTGT
Organism: Protopterus annectens; assembly: GCF_019279795.1. Classification (NCBI taxonomy): domain Eukaryota; kingdom Metazoa; phylum Chordata; order Ceratodontiformes; family Protopteridae; genus Protopterus; species Protopterus annectens. The sequence goes on along the minus strand of NC_056746.1, from coordinate 1,021,933,216 downwards.
TTTAGAATGTTTGAAATTGCCTTGCGTTTTTAACCTTGTTCATTCTGATGAAGTCTCTGATACCAAGGGAAGAAAGTACTAAATCAAATTAATACTTTACTGCTGAACTGTTGTGTCGCTTCATGTGGTGTCTTCCAGAAATGGTGTCCATGCAGTAGGGACTATTTATCTTGATCTGACCAAAGATTTGAACACCATTCCCCATTCTGTCATCACACAGAAGCTAACCTCTTTCAAAATCAACCCATCCATATGTGGTTAGATACCACCAGTATGTCTTTTCCTTTTATTCATTCAATTATTTATTGATTTAATTATTTTTAAAGCAGAGTTTAACAGTGAAAACATAAAAAGTCTGTGGGGAAGGGTCAAAGAACCTACACAGTGTGAGTTACAGGTGTCTCATCAGAAAGCATGAAAATGATCCATGATGTCACTCAGGACTTGGTTCTGAGACCTCTCCATTTGGCATTTACTTCTCATATCTTCAAGCAGAGAGCCAAACGTTAGCAGTTTTTATTAAGTCACTGTCTGACTCTCAAACCCCTACAGAGTGAACTTGCTCTCTCTTTCTCTCTCTAACAAATTATTGGTGTATTAAAAATGGGCTGTTACTAAATGCTAAAATGTGTGGTATCATCAGTTATGGTAGACAGTCCTTACTCTTATCATGCTGTATAGAAAACACAGACTACAAAACAAAAATATAGTCAGGGACCCGGAACTTGTGTTGAAAACTCCCTCTTACTCTGGCATTTAATGAAGAGGGCTAATGGTCCAGTTTGTTAATAAGCTGCTTCCTCGGGCAGGGGTGTAGAGTTTGAATCTTTCCACCTACATTTAAAAAACAAGAGCAGAGTGGTGCAGCAGAAGCATGCTGGGCTCATAACCAAGAGGGTGATGGATTGAAACCATCCTCTGCTATACCAAGGGGAAGAATCTTTTGCCACTAGTCAGGTCTTTGGGTGTATTTGGCATAATGATTAAAGTCTTCACACCACAGGCACAAAGTACTGTGATTCTGACCTCAGGTAATTGGCCAGGCTTAAAATAACCCTTCTCGGCAGTTAACCTATGAAGAATTTTTGACCACTATGTGACAGCAGTTGTCAAGTAATCCTTTTATTTAGCACAACTAATTGCCAATTGAATATCACTGAGGTCTAGAGAAACTGTCGCTCCCTTAAATTCAGCATTGATCAGACCAGTTATTAAATATGATGGCCCGTTTGGGATGTATCTCACTAAATATATAAAACTAATATAAATACCTTAACAGTTCCTAACCAAAAAGACCACAGGCCTAATATCCCGGGATCTTCGTAGCATTTTATTTATTTATTTATATTTATTTAAATGTGTTTACCAGTGTAGAACACTGATCAAAAAATGACCAATTAGAGGCTCAGCTTGTACTTTCAACACCATTAGAGACCCAGTTCTCCTTTATCTCCTCTGCATTTATAGGTCCAGTAGATCCATCAATACTGCAACCAGGAACATAAACATCCACCAAGAGATTAACAAAACATGTCAATCGGACAAGTATATCAGGTCTGCAACCCAGTACCATCCAAAACTCTGGAATAAACTTCTGCTGCATGCCCATAGGTTCATATGTGTATATTAGGCTAATGACCACTACGGTCCTTATAAGCCTAGCCATGCTATCCAACACCCACTTTTAAGCAGTGTAACTGACTATATTCCTTGAAACGTAACCTTGATGACTGGATTTATATTAAAAAATGTACCTGTTATTGACTGGCATGACCTGGAGAAAGAAGGTGTAGCATGAGTGTGGGTTCTGGCAACACATGAATGGTTATAGTACTCTGTGGTCCTGGAATATCTATCATTTTGTAAATCTATGAATAATTTGTAAACCCCACATCTGCCGTGTGCCCTGCCATGTGCATTTGCAACACCAGAGGCATTTTTTGTCCTTCCCCACTCTTTGCATGCTCACGCATACATACCCATGTGAACTACCATCACTAGTATGGGATCATAAACGATGCATTCCAGATCCTGTCATCACTGGTAATGTGCATATCTCCATTTGCAGTGGTGCAGATGGCCTACCTTGATCCACCATTTCCCTCCATTGAGGATGGGTGAATCAGCATACACCACTGACTCAAATTCTCACTTGCCTGACTCTTCTAACACCTCAGATACTATATAACTTATGTCATTTTGGTCGCAGTTAAGCCTTTATCTCTTTGTGGTACAAAGCTAGACTTTCCATGTCAGCAGTTATTAAATAGCAGAATGCCTTCTATATTCTCTTCATCCACTCTCCTACAGGCTCCTAATAGCATTAACCTCTTCTACTTCATTTGTAGTAAGCACAGGACCATTTCCTTCTGAATTAGCATATATTCACACCTTCTGCATTGGTGTTTCTTTGTGCTTGTAAAATTTCCCAGTAGGGAAATGCTTGTATTAAGTTAAGAGGATGAACATCAGCATGCAAACAAAAAAGTATTAGTAGCTGTGGTCACTCTCTAACTTTTATTAGTAAAATATTCTACCTCTGTGTTTTTCTACGTGTTATCTAGAAAATCCACTGAGTTAAAACATATTTGATAGATGAATAAAATACCTATTGGTCTGGATTCTGTCACATTCCCATAATCCAGTGCATTTTGATGATATCTGCACAAAAGTTGTGGATAAGCGTATAGCATGCAAATATGCTTCACTGAAATGATATCTCTTAGCAAACCAGAATTGACCAGCTGCATCAGTGCACTGTCATTCATAGCTACTCCATAATTCATGAAAAGTGTCTCAAACTCTGATGTACATTAACAAAACTGTGGGAATTATACAAGCCAAAGCAAGCTGCAGGACATTTGAAAGCAGTATACAGCTCCAGCAATTCCTTCAGTAGTTCCCAAACAACTACGGATGTCTCCATAAGTCATATTCTAATATAATACATTCACCAGAAAATATGAATCTGACTGAAAAAAAAATAAAAAGGTGAAGGTTATTCATGGCCAGTTCACCAGGGCTAATAGTGGATGTGGGAACATGTGTGGGGAGCAAAAGTAGTGCACACAGTCAAGGAAATAGGGATATAAAAAGGCAGATGTGGGATATGGGTGAAGAAGAGGGACACAAACTTTATGTTGGAACAGGAAAATCTCAGGGACAGTCAGAGTGGCATGAATGATTTTTTTTGTTGTTGGTTTATTTATTTATTTATTTTTTGTTTTGTTTTGTTGTTTTTTGGTGGGAATCAGCTGTATTGTTTTTATTTTTCTGAAGAATAGAAGGAAAGGGAAGGATGGAGAAAGAGGATGAAAAGAGCAAAACAGCAAGTGTACAAATATAACAAATGTCACAAGAAAAAACAGACAAAGAATGGAAATAAAGATAAAGGAAAGGTAAGGTACACAAAAAGCACACTCTACAACATGAGCAATGGTAAGTTGACAAACATGGTAGCGATGCCTATCTGCCATGGTGACATGCAGGAATACATATGTACCAATGCACTATGATGATATGACAGGTTGCAAACTGTGTGACAGACATACCTGAATTTGTATGACTGATGACAGTTGCATGGTGTAGGGGAAAAAATAGGAATCACAGAACACATTGCATATTGAATCCAGTATTCAAGTATACTGTCTGTAGTGCAAGCATAAGCGAAGCAACAGTATAGATGAGCAAATGCAACCAATGAAATACTGGAGAAGACCAGAAGAGGACCAAAAAGAATTTCTATCCATCCATGTGAAAAGCAAACAGCTAAGCACTGTGCCAAACAGCAGTACTATAGCAAAGCAACAAACTGGCTGCTCCTTACACAGGTAGGTGGACACAACTCAAACAGATATGTAATGGAATGCATATGTCTCATGAATAAGCAATGCATTTGGAAATGTAACATAGGCTAAAGAAAGCATAATTGAATGTTGCTATACAAAGCAACAATCCCATGGTGTATGCATGAATTGTATAGTGGCCGTGTATGCATTGTGTAAAGGATGACTGTCCATATATAGCAGCGACACTTAGATTATATAACATGGCACCATCATTGCCAATACTTGCCACACACAAAGCCAGTATGCCAGTGTGACAGCTCAGGGGCAAATATATATCCTGTTGCTGAACAAACATTACATGGCAACCCACAAAACATACCTGTCTCACTGTGTTATTTGTGAAGTATGGGCAAACTGCTGTTTGTGAATTGTTGACAATCTCACACATGTATAAAGTGGAACCTTTCATCAACAGCAGCATGATAACTGCAAAACTCATAACTGTGATGTACAGGGCCACAGTGTATTGGGCATAACAATATGCTGCACTGCATAAACAGGAGTACATACACACACACACACACACACACACACACACACACACACACACACACACACACACACACACTCATATGAAGGGAGTACCACACCTGCCCACATGGAGCAATGTATGAATGAAGTGCAGTAATGCATAGACATCAGCATGATTACTGCATGTCTAATGCGGTAATGTGTGTCATGCACCAGGTGCAATATAATGAAAAATGTCACATGACATCTGCATTGTGTGCTCAGACATGTATCACATAAGCATGGCAGCCATATGCTATGCATGCACAAGTGTACCTGTATAGTCCAATTGTTTATATGACAAACACCGTGGTGGCTACAGTACACAAGATGATTCCACAAGCAATACTTACAGCCCTGAGAGCCAGCCCTGATAGTGGTGAACATCACAAATGATCTCTTGGTATTAGAATATTTGTGTGTCAGTATAAAGAGTACATAGAAAGAGTCTGTTAAACTAAAGTACAATAATTTAATAACCACCATTAGTGAACTAATCAAAAGATGGAATAAAATGTTCTTCACAATGGAGGATAGGCTCTCTTTAATTAAAATGATAATTTTACCTAAAATGTTGTTTTATATACAGTCATTGATACTACCCCCTCCCAAAAACTTATTTAAAAAATTAGATTCGATGCTACTTACATTTTTACGGTTCCCCTTAAAACCTTAAGATTGCATATAAATGGCACATTAGAGCTTGGAACAATAATGGGATAGCATTCCCTAGCTTAGATCTTTATTCCAAATCAGTTATAATTAATGTAATATTACATTGGATCACACCTACCTATATATCTGGCTGGAAAACAATACATGAGATTCATATAACTAATGTCAGAATTATAGGAAATCAATTTAAGGAACAATATTGAATAAGTAGAGTCCATTGGCTTTTATGTGAATTTTGTTTTTTTAATAAGAAGTTTGATCATTTTTCTTATGACATTAATCAAATATTTGATAACTTAAAAAATATAATTGATTGTAATTACATTAAACAATTTTTATTTCTTATATTCCCTATAGCATATTCCCCTGATTGCTTAGATTTTTTCAACATCAATGCAATGTAAAAATTAAAGGAAAATAAATTGATATTCTGGCATCAGTTTATTGAAAATATAGAAAACAAAATGAGTATCAATCAACCTAGAGACCAAATCTATACCTAGTTTGAATCAGCTTTTTATTAGGTGTCTTGAAAAGCCAGATAATCAAAAATTAAGTATCTCACTTATCTATAAGATACTAAGAGAAGACACTCTAAAGGTTGATTCAGATTTTTGGAATTACTATTAAAGTTTAATGGAGAACAAATATCTGATGAATCCAAAAAAACTTGTTATTGAATTCTATGTATGGTACCTCTTCATTATATTGGAGATTGTATACGTGGAAATGAATGAATAGGAGTTTCTATACTCCACATAAAATAAATCTTATACTCAAAACAGTGAAAGTAAATGTTGGAAATGTGATGAATTACTAGAGGCCAACTGGGTTCACATGTTCATTGAATGTAGAAATGTTGTTCAATACTGGAAAGACTTCAGACATTTTGTAAAGGCTTTATGGTCTGATAACTGTCATATTTCTAACTCACTAATCCTATTCAATGTTCCTATACCTAATGTAATACCTAAATCTCAGATTCAGTTACTCTGGTCAATTCTTGGAATTGCCAGAAAAGTTATTACTTTGAACTGGAAGAGTAAACAAAATTTTATGTTTAAAGATTTTATTAATTTAGCAAAAGTTGTTTGTAAAAAAAAGAACTGCAAACCACTTGCTATAGAACTCATAACATTACTCATAAAAAATGGCATGGCAAAAATTGGAAAACCTTTTGAATAAATACTGATAACTTCTCATGGATAAAATGATTGTTTATCATGTATGAATGTAAATACTGTAAATAGTTTTGTTATTGTTTTATTGCATTTGTTATATGTACATTTGCGTATGCTTATAATGAAAACAAAATAAAAATGTTTTTTTGGGAAAAAAAATGATCTCTTGGGTTATTTCCTGAATAAGTGTCACATAATCCATGGCATATCCTGGAAGAAATTCCCCATTGGGTCCCTCATCTGTGTTCAAAAGGCATCAGTCATCTTTTGGATCTGGTCCCAGGAACTGTCTGCTGGTGATTGTAACCAGCATCTCCTCAAGGGTGCAGCAGGGATGACAGCATGTGCAGTTCCAGGTCCTTCAGCATCATCGACATCATCTCCATCATGGTCATCAAACATCATCAGAATCCAAGGACATGGGCAGTAGTTTGGCATGCACTGATCGCTGGTATCTGATAGAAGAGAGTCAACAGGTCCCATGTTCTGTCAAGGTGAATCATATAACAAGAAAGAAAGTACAGAATATGTATTCCTGCAACTACATCAGTACATAACTTACCCAATGAGACACAATGCACAGGAAGAAAACATTCAATTTGACACATTACAATAAGGTATGCCCATAGTCAAATCTACCACCATATGGGATGTAAAGCATGAATCCAAATCATAAAGATTAAAAACACATGTCTATCAGGCTGCATGTTCTTGTGCAAAACATGGCTGTCATGAAACACAAACTGATGTGCATGTAAAGAATGTATCAGACATGAACTACTATGCCATCAACATGATCCCTGCATATGAGGAGAAAGGTATACCATCATACTTTACAGGTGTCACTAAAAATTCAATGTCAGATATGGCCTATAAGGATATTTTCAAGGACTGTAATAAAAACAAGTGAGGCTAGTGGGTGGATATTCATGCACATGACACATCCCCAATGTCCTGTTATTTATAGTTATGGATGAGTGCAATAGAGGCTCATGCCAGGACCACTATATTCATCACAGAACATAAGCAATTGAATGCAGTGCATGACGTGGCATGCATAATGCACTTTACCTGTGGAAATCCGGCCTTTTCCTGAACAGTTGTTAATAAGCCATCATTATGATTAACAAACCTGTGCACAGCCAACACACAAAGATATCATGCCATAGGAATGCAAGCATGCCATGACACTGTGGTGCACAGCAGTGATATAAATTGCAAGACAAGTACTACAATGTTACACTATGGTGACCTATAATATGCAATACTTAAGATATGCTTCACTATGTTGGTAAGCAAACTGTTTGAGAGGATATCAATAATTCCATGTTTTCTTCCTTGTGTGTGTGCCTCACACATTTATGTCTGTGTGAATATATGAATCACTTACAACCCTAACCCAGGTGTCTGTGCAAGTAATGAGTCATGTTAAGAGCCTCCAAATAAAATATTTACATAATAAAGATATAGTAAGATGAAAAATCAGTAGGAAATATAAAAGCTATATGCAAATGAGATGAGCAATGCAACATGGTCATTATCTGGCATAACATCATCAAATATCTGGAATGGAACACACCATACATAAAATGGACAGTCCTAAACACAATGACAGGGGATGTCATGTATAAAACTGTAAGGTATGTCATAGAAACAGCGCTGTCTGTCTACTAATATATGAATGCCCTATATCCATTTTTTTATAAATCCCTATATATGCAACTGCAAAATGCAAACAGTACTGCAAATTGGCAATGTAACAGGCAGATGTAAATAATGAAAAGGATTTGCTATGTGCATAATTCCTAAACGCAGGTGCAAAAAAAGAATCACCAGTCTTGTAGGCAGTGACTCTAGCCAGGTTGAACTAAAGTACATGCCAAAGTCAGCCATCGGCAGTCCAAATGCTGAGACAGCCGACACCCATTGTACCAGTTGTCTGGTTAGGCTCGTGTTGCATAACATCTACTGACAATACATTTCAGGAGGTATTTGACAGCCATCTGGCTTTATTGTTTTACACGTGTTATGAGCAGTTTGTTAGTATAACATACATCCAAAATATACTCTGATTGTCTGCCACAGTGGTGTTTTGGTTTAAATCGCATATACAGTCTCTACAGATATTACAAGTTTTGATGTTGCTCTGTGTCTTATGTATTCAGACATTATTTTCATATCACATATGTTGTTTTATATGTCACACTACTATACAGGATAGGGACTATTTTATACAATTTTGCAGTGCACAGGAATGCAGAGAGGGTAAATTGACATAAGCTGTCAATGTCATAATCATCTCCTTATGTGGGCCCCACATTAATCTAACCAAGTGCATATAACTGTCTTTGAGATGGCAAACCTATGGGTAACAATGTTTCATCACAAGAAAATGAGATTATAATAGATGCTCTGCACCAACATGGACAAAGACTCTTTAACTGGCAAGGAATACAGTTTGGAGGAATGAAGTGTGGACTAACCTTAGAAACATGATTAATGCTGTGGGAGGTCACAATAGATCCTGGGAGGTCTTTTGCTGATGGTGCTCTGACATGATCTTTTGTGTAGCCAGCAGGGTATGCTGGTCCAAGAGATTGAGGGATGCCATATGTGGTGGTCCATCATTGACTCCCCCAGATGAGCTGACACTATTTCTTGCAACCCTGCATACAGTAAGTGGAGAGCAATGTATAACCGGGGGTATGATAGAAGCAGGTATGCCAGGCTATAAGTGTAGGTGGCACTTTGCAGAACATTGTTGCATATAGAGGACCTCTGTACAAACTGTTGTTCCATGCATATTCATATACTGTTATTTTTATGTTGCAGCAACAGAAATGTGACCTGCACATGGGGGCACACATGCTGATGATGACCAACACAAGTGTAATGACATGTTGCCATGCAACTTCAGTACATACATAACACATCCAGCACAATGTGTAATTTTTTAAATTCATTTTCACAGGTCCATCGACTTCTGCACAGCAGAAAGACATGACAGTTGAGTGTTTCCATATACTGATACTTTTATCATTACCTGTTATTGCCTCTGCCTCCTGTCATGACAGTGGTGTACAGTGTCATTCTGATATTTCCCTCACATTGTAACCTACAGATACATCTTCTGGAGACATGAGCCATGCAAGTGCACCTATGGACAGACCAGGTATGGTTTCCCACCATGTTCTTAAGCTACAGCATTGTGTAGCACACCTGTGTTGGATGAAAATAATGTCACAGTTTTTCATTCACAAGGACATCTGGCCAACCTGTGCACTGTACTTCACTTGAGTATCAACCTATCCTTTTACTGTGTTGTATATGTCATCATGTGCACATGCCTGCATTTATCACTGTGTTTGCTTTCTCTGTTATTTTGCTACTGCTGGATCTGGATTATGATAGACAAACTCATCACATAGGGAGGGTGTAACTGGTATGCTAGTTCTTCTGTTTCATACATGTCTGTGCTGTTAATCCTGTTGTTGCCCTCTATTAATATTGTGTCCTTCTACCCCTGCATAGAACACCATCCATCTGCAACTCAGGTGTGACCAACTGGCATTTGTGTATATTACCTCCTGTGTGCTATACCTTTATTGGAATGGCAAATGCTGGCATGTATATCCTTACTAATACTCTGTGGATGTCTTTTTCCCTCTATAACAGTTGCAGTGCAGCCCTCACCACTGGTGCTGGATTCTCACAGGGACATGTCAGGTGTGTCTTATGTTGCTATTAATCATAAATGCCAACTCCCTATTATACAGGTTCTATGGACCACATTTGGACATGACCTCCTGATAAGTCCTTAGCATCTGTAACATTTTAGTGATATGGTTGTGCCATATGTCAATAATGATATAGATATTTAATGTATTATTGCATTGTTTAGCCTGTTTTAATAACAAAAGAAAAATACTATCTTGTTTGCTTGTTCCCCACATTTCCAAGCTAGTATAGCCCAGATCCCAGGCTTTGCAGGTTTCAGGACTTTATTTTCTGTGTCCAGAGCTATCCAGACCTTGCTGTGCTAGAGGGAAGTCCTACTGCTTACCAGTGGGAGTGGTGAACATTGTACTGCCTGTCTGACACTAAATGAGTGGTTTCCAGCTCTAAAATTGTAATATTAGCCATGTTGGGCTGATTTCTATGCCTTTCAACTTTCTGGCTTAAAAACAAGCATGTTTGAGCATCTTTCACATCGTGCAGTACTGCAGGGCTATTGTTAAAGTATTCCAGGTACCAGAAAGTCTACTCTTCAAATATTCCATTATAACTAGCTGGTTTCTCAGTAGTAGCACTAAAATCTGAACCCCTGTGACTAGCACTTGCTCTAGAACCTGCTGGAAAGCACTAGGAAGCCTTAAACTGATACAAGCACTCAAATAACCTTGTTAATAAGGAGAAATTAATCGTAGGCACTACACAGGCTATAATTGCAAAGTACCTTGCAAAGGTAAGGAAAAACAGCTCTTGTACTTTACAAAAAACACCTAAACAGGCATGTCCAAGGGTCAGCTTCCGGTGATTTCTCCTGTCTACCTGGTGAATCTGGGCATACTGGGGCAATGCAGCAACTGCCTCATGTACACAGACAACCCTCTCCCCCAACCACCCAACACTACAACCTGCGAGAGATGCACTTACATAGCCAAACTGGAAGCAAAGCTCTCTCCAGCCAAGATTGTGCTAGACAGTCAAGAGGAGAAGGTTAACACCTGCACTACACCTCAAGCAATACATAGCCCTTCAAAACCCACACCATCAACACCCACACATAGCAACACTAAACCTACATATGCGGAGGCCCTTAACATTAACCTGCCCAAGCAACAAGGACCTCTGATACTGAAACTCAAACAAACACCAGTCACAACCAAAGTGACACATAGCTCACAACACCAGTGTGCCACCCAATAACAGCCCCTAAGGCAAGACAACGTACCCAACACTTTAGTTATAGGTGACTCTATAGTCAGGCACACTGATGTCCCACTCAGCAGGCTGAACAAGGAGAAAATTACAGTCAGCTGCATAAAGGGTGCCAGGATCCACCACATAACAGATGCACTCAAGTCAATCCACAACAAGTACAAATATGACTCTGTCATTGTCCATGATGGAGTGAATGACTTGAGATGTACCTCCCTGGACTACATGAAAGGAGACATGGAAGAGTTATCAGATCATGTGGCCCAGGCAGGTATGACCCTAGCCCTGAGTAGCATCCTGCCTTCACCCAGAATGATACCACAGTATAAGGACAAAATGATTCACTTCAACAATTAGCTAAGCTTCTGGTGTCATTCAAAGGGGATCCAGTATCTATCTGCCTGGGAAGACACGATCGACAAACCACGGTGCTTTGCCAGAGATGGTCTGCACCTGTCACCCTTGGGATTCAGGTTACTAGCTAAAGCTCTTGCCACCCCTATAGTGCCTTTTTTAGGCAAGGTTCAAAGGACAAAAACCACAACCATAACAGATACAAGCATGCAAAATCTGAAGGTAATGCTACTCAATGCTAGAAGTCTAAACTTCAAAATGCACTCCCTCGAAGCACTCCTAAAAATGGAGAAGATCAATATCTGTGTGGTAACTGAAACCTGGTTCAAGGCTGCAGAAAGCACCCCTGCAATACCAGGCTACAACTCTTACCACACTTTTCAGCCACCAAACCAAGACCGAAACACTAAAGGTGGAGGAGTATCCACATTCACTAAAGATATTCACAGCTCCAGGCTAGCTGATGAACACAATGCATCAGAAATTCTCCAGGTGCAACTAACAATAGGTAAGACAGCAATCCAAATTGTAGCTTGCTACAGATTCCCCACAATGCCCCAAGATTCTCACTACACCTTTCAAAACATACTGGAAAATATTAAGATACAAACAAACACCCTAATACTGGGTGATTTCAACTACCCTGCCATTAACTGGGAAAACTACTCGGGTACCAACACCTTTTCCCAACAGTTCTTGGAATTCATAAATTCCAACGCCCTGGATCAACTAATCCATTGTCCCACCAGGGGCTCCAATATCCTAGACCTGGTCATTACCAGCATGGGAAATAGATGCTCCACACCAGTGGTAACCCCCTCATTGGTCAGGTCTGACCATAAGCAAATCACCTTTGACATACACATCCCACCCCCACCCCCCAGTAAAGAAACCTCTGTAAAAAACTTCTCCAAAGCCAACTCCATGCTACTCAAGTCAGAAGTGACAAACTTCATGACACCCATGCAAACAGGAACTGAAAGTTCGACTGCTGAATCCTACACTAAGGCACTGTATGAGCACATCAACTCATGCATGAATCGTGCCATCCCAAATAGAATCAAGATGCTCTCCTCCATAAAAAGGAAGCCAATCTGGTGGTCCCCTGCCATAAACAAACTATACAACAGAAGAAAGAAACTGTTGCAGAAAAGAGGAAAATCCCAGGATGCAAAAAACTCACTTACCAGCCTCAGTAAGAAGCTGAGATCCCTCATAAAATCCTCCAAAGCTAGTTACGAAAATAAAATTGGCAAAGATTCTAAAGACAACCACAAGGCTTTCTACAGTTATGTCAAGAATCTAAATGGCAATGCTCAGATATGCTCTGAGCTACAACAGAATGGCATTAAATATACTGATCCCAAGGATATTGCCAATATCCTGGCAGATAGATTTAGTGCCAATCACCCTCTAAAAGGCCCATCTCAATACCAAAAGATTGCCAAATTCCCATAATCATGGCCACACAGGTAGAAACCACACTCTCCAAAGCTAGGAATACAGCATCCATGGGACCAGATGACATCCTGGGCTGTGTACTACATGAACTACAAAATGAACTGGCACCTCACCTAAGTACCCCCTCCACAAGGGGGAATCCACTTTGGATCCCGGGAACTACCATCCCATCAGTCTGATGAGCCTGCTCTGCAAGGGCATGGAACACATCATCATGGAACTTATAAACAAAGACATTGGCAACCTTCAAACACTAGAACCCACCCAGTTTGGGTTTGTGAAGGGTCGATCTTGTCTCCTGAATCTGATTGACTTCTTCAAATCAGTCTCCAGAGCTGTGGATGAGGGTAAAGCAGTCCACACAGCCTATCTGGGCCTCACCAAGGCCTTCAACACCATCCTCCTCTCTGGAATCATAGATAAACTTACTAAGCTGGGCATAAATCCCTATGTCACTCGATGGATTGCCAACTGGCTCACTGACAGAACCCAGACTGTAAAAGTAGCCGACTCCAAATCCAGCTAGAGACAAGTGACAAGTGGAGTACCTCAGGGTTCAGTCCTGAGACCGCTCTTGTTTGGCATCTACTTCTCTGAAGTACAGACCAACACTAAGGGACTCTGGCTAACAAAGTTTGCAGATGACTGCAAACTGGGAGTCATTATTGAATCCCCAAATGATGTGGATATTCTACAAAAGGGCCTTGCAGAAACAGATGCTTGGTGCCAGAGCCATGGGCTCAAGCTTAATGCCAAGAAATGTACAGTTATCCCCTTTGGGAAAAAAACATGTACCCATGAATTACCACATAGGTGGCAGTACACTAAACACTGAAAGTGTGATGAGACACTTAGGGACACAGGTGGACAGTGGTCTCACCTTCGATAACCACATTGCCGCAACAGTCAGGAAATCCTTCTATGTGGCACACCTCAGCACTAAGGGCTTTTCATCCAGAAAAAAAGAGGTCATTGTCCCACTGTACTCATCCCTAATTAGACCCATTATACAGTACAACACCCCATTTGGTATGTACCTCACAAGACATCAGCAACAGCTGGAAAGGCCGCAGAAATACCTCACTAAAAGAATCATAGGCCTAAAGTAGATGCCCTATGCTGACCATCTAAAAAAACTTCAGCTATACTCTGTGGCATATCGTCTACTCAGAGGCAATCTCTGCTTAACATACAAGGCCATGTCAAACCCTGAGCTGTTGGACATGCTCCACTTAAAGAAATCCCAATCCCTCAGAGCCACATGCTCCAGGATCTAAACCTTATCATCATAATGGACAAAACATGCTGGAGGGATAGGTTCCTGACCCAGAGACTCCCCATACTCTGGAATAGACTGCCCATACATGTCAAGCAGAGTGCCTCCTTGGCCCTCTTCAAAAGGAACCTTGATGATTGGATGGGAGATAGGAAATTCACCCCGGGGATTACTTCAGTCACCCTGCTAGATGGGTCCAGGGAAGTAAATATTGTGGGAAAAAATATCCAGGGAATTGTTATGGCTAGGCTTGTATAGGCCCTAGGGCCGATAGCCTAGTACCAACCTATGAACCTATGAACCTAGAGCATGTGATGTATCTATGTTTACCTGACCTCTGTCATATGTCTCTTCTTTTAGCATGTCCACTGCCTTCATCCTCCATTAGCCCATCCTCTAATCCCGAGATGGTATTGAATGTGTCTCACTATGCTAGCATGGCCCCTAGCACACAGGATACAGATTTGGTATTACAGTTGAGCCCAGATGGTGACAATCATGTGGATAAGGCTATAGCCTCAGATGTAGAGGAAAACATGTCCAGACATTCTGACAGTGTGGGGACATCATATGGTAGACAGGATGAGGCTTGTGGACCACAGTCCCATGTTGAGTCTGCTGCTGATGTAAACACTTCCCCATAACAGAGTAATACAGCTTGGCACAGTAGATGTAGCCGTGTAGCTGCTGTGCACTGGCACATATCAGAGGATGTTTGCCTACTCCAACAGGCAAATGAACATTCCCAGTGACTTCATGGATATGACATTTGTGCACTTGCTCATGTCATGGATCATGTTGCATATCAGCTGTGTGTGTTGCATGTAGGACAGGAGCACAGACATGGTGAAGTAATGGCAGCGTTGGCTACTCAGAATGAATGCATGTTATCTCTGTCATGGTCCATTGAAACCCTGATTGTTACAGCAGTGCTACAGCAGTGCCATAGTATGATCAGAGTTCTGCATGCCCTGACTGTGCTTAGCTGAATACCACATGGGAGAGGCAGGCCTCCTGACAGTAGACCAGCCCTTGCTCATCGGGCATAAATATTTATGCAGCAACATGCACACACATCTGCTGCTGGCCAATCTGGTGTGGGCCCAGCAGTCACAACTAGACACTCAACTTCCACCCATGCTCCTTCTCACAATGTGTCTCTACATGCTGGTGTCACCCCCAATAGTCTGGAGCAACATGGGATGAGTGTTTCCATACATGGAAGGAGCAGCCAGGACCATGGTGTGAACCATTAGCATGGATGCCTTAGACTGCATTAGAGTAACACTGACGGTTGATCCACTACAGCCTGTAGAGTCAGTATTGCCCCATGGTGATGTTGAATACTGTGCAGTCCTCTAATGATTTCATCTGTCTTTGGTTGTTGTGAAGTCATGGCACTGGAGTCTTTCACTTTTACTGGCCTAAGTGACACCATTCATAATAATTCTGCCATACTTTATATTGCTATATGTTATTAGTGATATTGACAACAGTTTTGCTGCATGGAGAAAGACAAAAACACAGGTTCCAGATGAACTGAACTTCACTTCAGAGCCAATAGTATGCATAAAAAGTCGAACTGCCACAGTAGAAGGAAAATTCTTTATTGCAAGGACAAAGTGAGTGCTTTCATGACCTTCCAGGTCATGTCATCAGACTAAATGAAACATCCCATGCCTTCCTTGATATATATACTTTCAAAGTAACCAATCAGTTAAGGCAAACAAATATTTATTAATTAATTAAAAAATTAATTAAAAAATAGTAGAAAAAAACATAGACATAAAACTGTTAAAAACAGTATACAAGTTCAAATCTGAATGCCCATAGAACCATGTAGAAGGGAATGAGTGCTTTAAGGCTCTTACCTTTAAAAATGGTTTCAAAGAAACAGTTTCATTAATGCCTGGGCATTTGTCTGCATTTAGTTGCAGAATCCATTTTTGCTCAGCCTCTTCTGTTCTGTTTCTAATGTCACACCTCTAATATTCTCTTCCAGAACTTCTAAAACTAAAAATTTAAAATCATGGTGCATCCCTTCAGCTTCTACATGTTTAGCTAGGGCTCTACTCTCCTTTTTGTTTACTATGCCCCTCATATGTTCTAAAATGCATTCTTTGAGCATTCTATTAGTCTTGCCCACATAAAAAAAAACTTTACAATATTGGCAAAAACTAAGATAGACTATATTTCTAGTCCTGCAGTCTGAATAGAAATTAAATGCAATTCTAAACTTTTGCTGTGGATGTACAAAAGTGCTACATGAGAAAATGTACTTACAAGCTCTTCAGTTCCTGCACATATATGTCCCCATCCTATCTGATGTGTTCATGGACTTACGTGTTTGGGTTTTATAACATAGCTGCCTTTTAAGTGATTTTTTTCTTTGTAAATGAGAAGTGAGGTACAGAGTCTATGACGCCTTCAAGTTCTTTAGTGGCTTAAAGCACTAATTCCCTTCTACATGGTTCTATAGGCATTCACATTTGAACTTGTATACTGTTTTTAACAGTTTTATGTCTATTTATGTTTTTTTCTACTATTTTTAAATTAATTGAGTCTGATATAAATATTTAATTGTCTTAACTGATTGGTTACTTTGAAAGAATATATATCAAGGATGGCATGGGATGTTTTATTTAGTCTGATGAAGTGACCTGGAAGGTCGTGAAAGCGTTCACTTTGTCATTGCAATAAAGAATTTTCCTTCTATTATGGCAATTCGACTTTTTATACATACTATTAGTTTTGCTGCATGTCCTGATGTGCGTTCCTGTTTGCATCATTTGATAGTGGAAAGATAGAGATGAGGTTCACAGAAGTGTCCCTTGTCTGCCATGCATGCATACACTATTATGAGACTGTATGCATACCTGTGTCACTTTGACAACCACGTGGCCAAAGTGGTTAGAAAAACATTTTATATAGCCCACCTAATCATGAAGGGATTCACATCTAGATCAGGGGAGGTCATCATGCCTCTTTACTCATCCCTCATCAGGCCCATAATTGAGTACAATGCCCCTTTTGGGATGTACCTTACCAGACACCTGCAGCAACTGGAAAGACCCCAAAAGTACCTCACCAAGAGGATCAAAGGGCTCAAACAGATGCCATATGCTGCCCGGTTAAAGAAACTCCAGCTCTACTCAGTGGCATACCGCCTGTTCAGAGGCGATCTGTGCAAAGCCATGTCCAACCGAATTAATGGACATGCTGCACCTCAGAAAATCAAATCCCATCGAGAGCTGGCGCGAGAGACTTGAACCTCAGCACTGAAATAAATAGGACATGCTGGAGGGACAGATTCATAACCCAGAGGCTCCCTTCACTCTGGAATAAAATCCCAGTCCAGGTTAGGCAGAGTCCCTCATTGACTCTCTTCAAGAGGAATCTTGATGAGTGGATGGGAGATCGTAGGTTTACCCCGGGTATCACTTCTGTGTCACTGTTAGATAGAGGCACAGTATACTAACCTCGAAAAAGGGCATAGCAAAATAAATTTAAAATGGGTGGTGAAAGCCAAACACATTCTGGCTAGGCTTATAAATGCCCTAGGGCAGATAGCCTAGTATGAACCTATGAACCTATGAACCTACTTGTGGCCTAAGTTGATCATCCCTGTCATGATAGGTTTTTAAGTGTTCTGATTGTATGTTACAATTATGATATGTCTGATGGTCAGTGTGTACAACTACTGGGTAATTTCCATTGGATGGAATTTGTGCTGCTATGGTGAGGCAACACCTAAACATCAATGATTAATCTGTGTATGTCTGTACGTGTCACTTGTCATGACGCAAAGGTATGTGCCAGACTGTACCGCATTGTCTGAGCCTGGAACTGTGGTCACATCCTCTGTTCCCCATGCTTGTTTCTTCTGCTGCCTGTGTTTTCCTTCTTTTCCTCTGATAGCTCTGGAATGTCATCTTCACACCTCTAGGGTTCACAGGTTCATAGGGAAGTACTATGCTAGCTGCCCTTGTGGGTCATTTTAAGTCTAGCCAGTTTCCCTTTTTGTTTTCAAAATATCCTATTCCATTTAGTTATGGATTGGTCTTACCTATCCCATGATTGATAATTATATATTACCACTAAAGAGAATAACTGGGATCATACCATAGATAATTTGAGGAGACCCATGCATGGAATAAAATATTTAGGAGCTGCATCTGTCCATTAGTAGTACAGGGGCAGTCCATAGGTAAATTTTCTATTTCCCATCCATAGATCTAAGCTTCACTTTAAAACAGAGTGGGATAAAATCTGTGTTATGTGGATGGGGAGTCTGTTAAACAGCAACAGTATCCTCTGAAAAATATACCTGTCCCTCTAAACCATTCTGTTGATGCTGTGGAAGAGGTTTTGATCCCTAGATCAAGCTTTTCTAATGCCATTTGATTTGCTGATGTATAGTAAAATCCATCAGTAATGGGCCATAGGATGCCTTGTATGCCAGACACAGGTCATCTCTTAGCAGTCTGCAGGATACTGAGTATAGCGATAGGGTTTTGATAAGATCTATGTAGGACATATTGTTTAGGTCCTGTATCCTTTTAGTAAAGTATTTCTGTGAGTGCTCCAGTGGTTACATATGTCTGGACAGATGCATGCCAAAGTGGGCATTATATTCAATGCTTGGCCTAATGAGGACTGAGTAAAAGGGGATAATGACATCTCTAGATCTAGACACAATCCCTTTGCTTATAACCTGTGCAGCATAGAAGGACTTTCTTACAACAACAGGCATATTTTCATCTAAAGTTAATTCTTGTGGTAGTTTACCCACATCTGCAGTAGGAAGACACCATGTATGGTTGTTAGAGTATTGTGTAGCACGACACACACACAGTAATCATCTGTGCTGCCTTTTCAGGTGTGTATTGCAGTGCATCCCTTAATCTGTCCAGACATCTGAATCTGGCTTTCAGTACACCAAACACACACTATATTGTGTTTTTTGTCATGGTGTGCATGCTTTTGTAGGTCTCCTCTGCAGGGTTGGAAGGTTCTCTGTATGGTGTCATTAGCCACAGCTCAAATGGATAACCACAGTCACGTTTTGTGGGGGGGCACATATGTTGTCATCATGTATAATGCTGGCAAGGATGTATTTAGCTTACAGCTGTGTTCCTGTACTTACCCAGTACTACTTCCTCAGGTATTTCAACATGTTAGAAAGCAGCCCTAAGATCACTTTCCCTCTGTAATGTAGCACCATGGATACCTCGGGGTGTGTCAGCATGATATTTGCTATGTTGCCATCTGCTGCAAATACCACCTGGCCCTTCAGAGATGGTCAGCCCTTTCTGTTGATGTATCTTTCTTCTTCTGGTTGCAAGGGGGTCTTAAAAGGGATGTGAGTGCAGTCTATTGCACCCAGAACATAGGGAAGTTAGCAATGTTATAGAACTGATGCATGACATTTTGCCACTCAGTGAGTGTAGATGGAAAGTGTATATAGTCATCTACCTTGGTTCACAATGCTGCCAGGAATTGTGCAAGGATATGACTGGCAGCTGAAAGTGACACTACTACAACATCTCCCGTATGCCATTGGAATATTGCAGATGCCAGTATACCTAGGCTCAGACAGACTTTTGTGTCTCATGGTATGGAGTTGCCTCTCAATGTACAAACAGACATGTGGGGTGCACATGTTGCACACAGCTTGCACCAGCTGTCTGTCTAAGTGGTACCTGTCAATTGTTTTCTTGATATGAGAGTTTGTTTAGTTGTAGCCCGGCTATCTTTCTAGCTGGCTGCCTTCTAGGACATACATCAAGATCCTCCTCCATGGCTTGCAGTACCACAGCCTTTTGCAGTTCAACCACTGCAGGTAGCATTTTTTGTTTTTTTAATAAGTATTGATACAGATTCTGTAGGATTCTGTGGGTGATAGTTTCCTTTCCTCATGTCAGGGTATGGCATCTGCTCAGGATTTTGGAAACAGAGTCAGCACTGTGCTTTGTCACATTTAAGTTGTGTTGGGTGTGCACAATATGTTTTGGAATATGATAGATATGTGTGGAATCCATAACTATCCTACGCTGAATAAATAAGTACTCAGACTGATTCTGGCATGTCTCCTGAAACTGTGTCTGCAGCTGGTGCACTGAAGTCTTCCTTTGGTATGCTACACTGTCCACAACTATCTTTTGGATATCTGGCCCATTGTGTTTTAAGCTGAGGTCACTACAGAAACCATGAAAATCATAAGTATTACCTTTGACAATAAACAAAGATTATCTACTTATTTATATATAAAATAACATTTTTTGCACAAAAACTGAGTGCTTACATACAGTGAATATATATTTGTTTTCAAACATGCACATAAATATATTTCCATATGATGTGGCAAAAGCTGCTCCCATTGTCATGATTGTTTTCTAATGAATTTAAAAACATTATATGGAAGGCAAGAATGTAACACTGACTATATGAAGTGCAAATGTGGAACTCCTCTTAATACTAAATCTGTCAATCACTTACCTTCAGAGTGCAGAATATAAACTAACATTTACAGTAATGCAAAATACCCATGTTCCCATTTATTCTGAATTGCTTTTTTAACACCTATTCAGTGTCTGAATAGAATAGAAGACTGCATTGAAAGGGTATAAAGTGTGCAGCTTTCAGTATCTTCTTTGGTCAAAAATCCTAAATGCATACTATGAACTAATAATGAATGGAACTCATGATGATTTCTGCACTGGATTTTTAATTAGGGAGGGTGTGTTTTTTAATATAGTATAAAACATCCCACATCCTGTGGTAGACATTCATGTACAGGGTTTAATTCCTTCCACCTCCATTTGTCTGTTGTTGGAGCAAGTCACTTAATCAGATAGTGCTCAAGGATCACCCCCTGAAAAGGGACGTGTCAAGTGGGCTCACATGGCTAAAAATGTATAAAATAAATAAATAAATAAAAATCACTATATTATCCCTTTGTCTGCCTGACATACAATTATTTGATGCTTTAGCTGAGAAAGATTTTGTAAAGCATTCCACTTGTTTTAGAGAAGTTGTAGTTCTTGGGCTGACATTAAAACCTAAAAGAAAAAAATCCTTTTTTGGAATGTTTTGCATGTTTTTTTTTTTTTTTCAGAAAACGTAATGGCATTAGCCAGTGTTGGTTGTGTAGAAGTTCAGTTAGCATCCTAGGTACTTGGCATTGCCAGCAGAGGAGGAAGGGTATTCCCATCTTGGAATGAGATGGTGAGACATCAGTACACATACCCGCACAATCCTTTGGCAGGAAGCAACATTTCAGCAGGTGTCTTGCAGCTGAGCTTATGGTTCACAAAGTTATCCCTTCACTGTAGGCCTCATCACTGAGTGCTCAGGACCATGCACTCGCAGGAGGAGGGCATTGTGCATTTCCATGGTGACACAGCTGTCTCAACCAACTTGCCCAGGGACAGAACTATACACTTACACAGAAAAGCCCTCTCTGGTTAAAGCTTAAACACCCTGTCATAAGCCTAATTGTTAACCAGTCGAGACAGCTATACCCTTAGCAGATCTGGGGATTACCCACCACAAGGAAATGAATAGGTTTGAGTCTACAAAATTAATGCTTGGGAGAAGTAGTCAGAGAAAAAAACAGACTACTAACCTAGTATAACATTAACTGAAAAAACATTGCTTCATATTCACAATTATGACTTCTTGTTACTAATTTAAAATTGTTTCTGATTCTTCAAAATGCTGCATTAAGTATATAATAAAAAAAAATCCTGTAAGCAATCGATTTCACTGTCCTCATTAAGAACTGTCTCTGCTGGTTCAAATGTCCTAATTTTACTAAACATCAGTCTCAGTTTGATTTTTCTACATAAATTAAACAGTTTAAAAAATGGCCTCCAGCCCTGTCATTGATGCACTGCAGCCTAGTATAGGAAATGTCACATGCCTAGAATGACTGGAAATTGGTAGGGCAGATGTAAATAGTATTTCTTTTCTGTTGTTTTTACTTAAGGAGTTCTACGCGTTAATGGCAAAGAGCATCAACATAACTCACCAAGTTTTATTTAATTTATGTCTTACCCCATTTCATATGATGGATTAAACTCATGGGAATTTCTAAGTTCATAATCATTTAAAAAGACTTCTAGCAGCTATGCCTATGTAGCTGTGTAAAACGTGTGTAGCTGTATATGAAGTCCAAAAACTTGACTGACAATAACACAAGTACCCATTTTCCTGCTCTGGCTTTTGAGTAAAACATTTAAATATGCTTATATCACCTACTTTACACAAGCAAGCCCAAGCAGATAGAAGAATCAATTATTTGCACTGACTTGTTTCTTGAATCCCACCATATTCTTTATAATGTTCATTTAGAACAATAAAATATCACTGTAATAAGGTAAAGCTACTGAGACACACGTGTCAAAGGTGACACACCACAACGTTCTGGGTTCACCGACACCCAAGTTACCAAAGAAACTGAACGAACAAAAATACAATAAGTATGTGACCCTGCACTTATTTATTAAAACTCAGCAACAAAAAAGTCATTCATTGTTGTTAATCAAATTCAATGTTATGTGTTCCATATTTTTTTCAGTTCAATTCAAAATTACTATTAAAAGTAGGGTAATTTTTGGTGCACTATTTTAAGCTCAATTATCAGTGTGCATATCATTTTCTCTATTGTAAGTCACTCATTTTTCTTTTACTTTTATAACACACAGCAGCACACATGATTGAACTATATATTTTAAATAAATGAATATTTAAAGAATTGCTTCACTTTTGTTCGGGGGGGGGGGGGGTGACACACCAGCAGAGTCAAGATAGGCATTTTCCAAATTGTTGACATGCTGAGCCCAAAGGGTTCATCATCACTGACTTAGTATAGTCTTCAGATTTGATTGTGCAGTTCAAAATATATTTTCTCTGTGTATCCCAGAGTAAGGCATTAAGAAAGGCATGTGCCTTTGTGGGTGTTATGCCTATAAGGTCTATAGTTCAGTGTAATGTCTGAAACAACACTCCTTACTTTTTTATGAAATGAAGTGCTGACCACCACAGAAATAATGATTGCCATAATCAACAAGTTTAACATGAAATATGATACAGTGTGCTGTTTTCTCTTAGGCTGAGTATGACACTCAGAAGAAGGAAAAATGACTTCTCATTTCTATGTAAGTTACCCATAGGGAAGTAATAAGACATCATAATTCCAAGTAGAATATTTATGGCAGAGCGATAACAACCTTTCATTTCCATTCTACTATATTTTTAAACTAAACCGAGGAGTCTGGATTTTGTGACAGCTGACCTCATAGTAGTTTTATCAACATAATGGATGGTTAAGTGCTAAAATCCTTGCTTCAGCAATCCAGGGTTTTTTTCCTGTTTTCCAGTTTCTGTGTGAGTCTTAATGTTCTCTCAGTGTCTACATGGGTTTTGTCCCGGTGCTCCAGATTCCCAGAAACATGACAGTTGTTCAGCTACACATATAAGTGTGTGTGTGTGTGTGTGTGTGTGTGTGTGTGTGTGTGTGTGTGTGTGTGTGTGTGTGTGTGTGTGTGTGTATTTTTCAATTTTATTCTTAACAAACTTTCCCTGACAGCTTTTTAAAGGTATTACAGACATAATACTTACGTAACATTTCACTCTGAACATGTGCAAAATATAAGTTGCTGATATTTCCCATCATTTACATATGTTTGGCTACAGATTTATTTAATTTTTGTTAATGAAGAAGTGAGTATTAGCTAGTCTGCCCTTGTTTAATGTTGTTCAGAAAGTACTGAAGGTGGGTAGGAAGGTGAGATCTTAAGAGGGAAACCAGCTAAGAATAAATATGCATTACATTGTCAGTGATAAGGCTCACAAGCTGGAGAAGTTTGATAAGGACACTGGTACCATTTTATATACACTAAGAAATATGCTCTTCAACAGAGATGAAGAACCAACTGCAAGCTCCTTGTGCAAACAACAAACCCAGCTGAAAAAGAAAAAAATAATAATATGAAATAATCCTTAACTGATGTGCACAGATAAGTAGGTATTCTCCCAGCATAAAACATGTAAAGCACTGTTATTACAAACTACTGCAATTGAACAGCTGCACTTTAACCAAATGCTGCTAACTGACATCCCTGAATAAGTTTTTCATTGCTTGTTTTGCTCATCCTTGAAACTTTATAAGCCGGTTAAAACACTCCCTTCCATTCTCTTCAGCTCAGGTGTTCGGTGTAACCATGGTAACCATACCACTGGTCTGTTGTGATTCATTTGAAGAGTGAAAGTGGTGCAGTGCATGTTGAGATGTGATAAAGGTTTTTACAAGCCCACAATGGAAGGAAGACAATTCATTGTACTGCCATTTTATTTCAAAAAGAGCTGTCTGAATTCATACTTTAAAACTTAAGATGTGGATACAGGAAACATTAGGTATTATAACATGGTATCTGGAAACAACAAAAAGCACAGTTGTAACTTAATTGTTGAACTAGTAATAACTTGGAATGATAAAGAGACAGGCTTTCTCTATGTCACTCTCTCTCTCTCATTCTTTTTTTTTTTTAATGAGGTTGAATGAACTAGGGAAAGGAGGGAAAAGGCAGACACCAGGCAGAATAAATATCATTGCATTCACATATATTTATGCATTCACATATATTTACTTGTTGTAGTACTGAAACTCACCATCCTTTCCAAAAGAATTGATGACTAACTTAACCTCATGCCCAGAGCAGTGAAGCATATTGACTTTGGACATGGGAGGGGGATGTGTTACAGCTTCCTAGGTTTAATTCTTTTAGCAATACGTCTGTGGTATGATATTTTTTAATGATCTGTTACTCCAGTATTTATATACATAGATAAGCTGCCTCTGTCCAGTTTTACAGTCTGACTCTTCTATGTTTCACATTTTTATTTTCTTTATGATTACTGCCTGCAGACATTGTTCTGTTTCTGGATTAGTCCTTATTTTTATAAATACTGTTATTTTATGTTGTGTGATTGCTGCATTGCTTAATTATATGTTAGGTTTGAAATCTAAGCTGTAACAGTTGGCATGGAGCCTAACCAAACCTAGTTTATGTCAAATAGCTGTAAATGCTATTTTTGTCTTTAATTCTGTATTACTTTGTCTTATATGACATGCACCATATTTACCTCAAGAGATAGAAGTGTAAGGTGAATAAAAACATAATCTCTATTTTTGGGCACCTCTGGACTGCAGCAGGGTTCGTGTACATGTCAGGTGGCTTTGTCTCACATTTTCCATGTGAAAGTAGCCCTGTATGATTATTTCTATTTGTTTACCTAGGTAGATCACTTATCTTCATGCACCTTTTTCAGACTTATCCTCGGACTCTGGACCACAGAAAACAATTCATTAACAGTCAGACACTAATCAGTTCTCAGTTATGTGAAAAATATTGCACTGCACAGTAACCTTTATTGACTATGTTAGAATATCAAAAAATATAACTGAAGCAAGTCAAGCATGCCAAATTAATTTGTACCCCTAAATGATTAAATTCTGGTTAAATCAGGCACCATAGATAATGTTGATGTGGTTAGAAATGGGACACACAATTACACATTTTAAAAGAAAGCTTTTTGAGCATAAGTTTGTCTTTGTTGCTTACCATATTTGTAATGAAGTAGTGATGCCCATTTCTTTTTTTAACTAGAGACACCTGCCAAGAGGAGTGCCTGTATCTTAATTATTTCCATGTCTTACCAAAATGCACATAGGGTAAGGCTATATACACTATGAGAGATGTAAAAAAAAACATTTCTGTGTTTTACTTCTTATATACTTGACATGCAATATGATTTAATGTAAACTCAGTGCTTTATATTAATAGGTATATGACAAACAAACTTGTGTTGTTGTAACACTTTTTTGGGGATTCATTAGCATCGAGCCTAAGCTTTACAGCATGGCGGTCAGCACAGCTATGTAGCCAAAGGCAAATTTTCAGCAGTTTTTGCCACAGAACAAGAAATGAAAATTATTTCCTGTTGACAACTGTGGAGGGATTGCAGTCTGAGCCACTGGGGTCCATCTAGCTCTTTGCGTTGTTAACTGGAGCAGTAATGGATGCTATAGTCAAAACCACAGAAAAAATAGGATAAACAAGATAGCAAAAAAGAGGGTAGGGGAAGAGATAAGAATATTAATAATATTTCTCTAATGTATAGGTCACAGTCATTACACATTCCAAATACATTTCTATTATGATTTTTTTTTCATCTAGATATGAATGTGTGAGGCCATTAATTATTGTTCTACTACAGTTAAAATATAGCTGGCTTACATATGTAACAGTCATTGCACATAGACTACACATATTATAAAATATTTGCAAGGATGCAATTGCTTTTACATACTAATGTGCTTGGTGGCTTGACATTAACAATTTTGAGTACAGCTATTCGCTATGTGCACTGTAAAAATCATATTGCAAAATTTTGCATTTTGTGGGAATGGAACCCACAGCCATCATACCTTAACTGACCTTGACTAGTTCAGAAGTTCATGTGCTGATGTTGCAGCTATGTAATGTTTGCACAATCAGAATATGCATACTAAGTTATTGGCCTGACAAAAGACTTATTGCCTGATTTCTTGAAATTGTACTACATACTGGTGCAACTACTTTTAGGTTAACATTGCACTCAGTAATACCTGCATTCATACCTACCCTGTGCCTCTCTGAGGCATCGTGATCTCTCCTGATGTGCCTCCTGATTTTCTTGAATCTCTGCAGGGGTTATGCACAAGAAAAGACAGTAATGAAGAAATGTTTGGTGTCATGCCATGCTAGATGGTAGTGCTTTGTGTAGTTATAGGATAATGTGTTTACAATACTGAGGTGGTGAGTTCACAATATTTGAGCAGATGGCCAATTTTGTGCTATATCAGGCTCAATGTGTTTTTACATTTCTCAATCACACTACCATGGGTTTATAGTTCATTGGCATACAGCACAACTCATTATTCAGCCATTAGCATATAGCTCTGTTAACCCCTGTTTTCAGGCTGTGTTGTACTGTTGTCTGAATTGCACACATCTTTCTCATTGTTGCTCGTCATGCAAATGTGCTTAGCATGAAATGGTAGGTATTCATGAATCCCTTCCTTTCTCTCCACCAATAGCATTTTTACTGTCTCAGTAATGAAGGTAAAACTGGTCAATAAAAATACTTCTAACATACAATCAGCAGTCATTGATTTCTTGTTTAAAAGAAATTAAATTCCATTTCCATGAGAAGAAATCCAAGAATTATGCCAGTGGTTTTTAAATTGTAATTACTCTTCATAACTATGGTTTTATTATAATTTTATAGTGATCTGAATAAACCAAGCTGACAGTATTGCAATGATAAACATAAGAAGAAACATAGGTTGTAGTGAAGAAGTGATCTAGTCTAAAATGGCAAATTCTATAAAATCCTGTTTTTCAAATCTCCAAGTAGTCCTCATTTGGTATGTAATAGTATATTTCCTAGAAAACAGGAACATTAACATTCCTAGTTTACCATGTACAGCACATAAATTTGAAATCTGAACAGAAAACAATAATGAGTTGAAAATTGTCCTGACATACTGAAAGTACACAAGTTCATCAATACTAGAAAATGTTGGGAATCTGGGTCTGGCATTGATGCATTAAGTTTGGCTTTTGTGAGATTCTTCTGTGAGACTTATTTTTCTTTATGAAAAGAAACAAGAATGCACATTTTCCCCTTTCTATAGCATGATGGTTGGCACATTGCAGGTAAGTGCTGTTGTGCATATCCTGTGCTAAGCAGACAGTACATGGATTGTTTATGTTAGTCCCCCATGTTATAAGAAATCACAAGTAGCTGTTCACATTGCCAAGAAAGAAAAAAACATACAAACAGGTCAATACTACAAAGCAATCTGCCTATGTAGGAAAAGACTGACTAATCAGCAAAGTGTTAGCAAAATGACCTACTTGTAGATTAAGTAGAACCATAACCAATAAGCCTTCAAAGAGCTTACAAAAATGGACATGTTTGAGAAAATGGTCACTCAAGATTCCTATCAGGCAGTAAAACATAATAAAACACTGTTGGTGATGCACACCAAACTGTGGGATAAAATTGAAGGCCTAATGAATTGGTAAAGAAGGTATAACATTCACTTAACTGATTTCACAGAAGGACTGGAATGAGGGATTTAACAGGATTAGCTCTAATCTACCGGCATTATCTTCCCCTGAAAAGAAGATTTTGGGAAACCCAATAAGCATTACTGAGGAGTGAAGGTGGTTAAGGAGTTGCCCTCTGAAAAGGCACTTGTACCTGATGTCTTAAATGCAATAATATGTAAAACTTTGGCAGATGAACTCAAGCACTCTTTACCATGTCTTTTTCAGGCATTTATCGAAATGGAATCTATTAAATATTATTCCCATGAAAATATAATCAAAGTAATACCCATACCCAGTACATACAGTAAAAAGGCCCAAAACAGATGCCTATTTCTTTACTTAATCTACTTTAGACATACATATATATGCACATATATTTATGGATAAGCAAAATGGAACTCTGCCACGTCTGATAATACCCACCCAGGCTGGCTTTGTCAAAGTCAGATGAAGTGGAAATCATCTGTACAATGATGACACAAATTCAATGCCTCTGAAATGTCTCCAAGCTGGAGCTGGCCTTAAAATGTCTTTGATACACTTTGTTGGAGTAGCTATGGATGGTCCTAGATTATGTGATGTTTCAAGTAGAATTTGTGGATACATTTCAAGCCTTTTATGATTCTCTTCTTGCTATGAACTCTGACTATTTCAATATCTCAGGCTGTTGATGGGCAAAAGGCAAGAGTGATCCCCATCTCCGGTGTTATTCTTCCTACACACTAAAATAGTGCAAAGCACTTTATAGTGCAAAGCACTTTAATAAAACAATCCAAACCACTACATATAAAAAGAAATAAACACTTTCAGGAGTGTAAACCTTCATCAGATTATCAGACATTAGTAAAAGCAAGCTATTTAAATAACCATCGACCAATCAGGATCGACAAGAAGGTCTACGCCCCTTAAAAATAGGTTTAAACAGAATCATCCCACTCAAACCAGGGTTTCTGTCAGCCAGCAATTTTATTATCCAGTATCCTATGTCAATAGATTATTTTTCCAGCATGGTTTTCTATAAACAGATGTGTGAATAGTATTAGCAGGTCCTAGTGTGAATATAACATCCAAGAAATCAATATCAGTGGATCAGGAATGGACGGTGAAGTGTAAAAACTGGGTTGTTGATTCCAAATAGCACATACATTTTTTCAGATCATCTAATGTACCTGTCCAAAGAATTAAAACATCATCCACAAACCTAGAATAATAGAGTAAATATTATTTCCATTCATGATCAGTGTTAAAGATTAAAGTTTCTTCCCAATCAGTGAGAACCATATTGGCACAGGAGTTTGCACATGGTGTACTGGTGGCAACTCCCCAAAATTGCCAATAATATTCATTATCAAATGTAAAAACTTTGTTGCCCATGATGACTCATAGTGAAAGAATTTGTGTTATGGTTTTATTCTCAAAGGAACCATATATTCTAAGAAATTTTTTAACAGCTTTAAGGCCAAACTCGTTTGGAATGACAATGAATAAACTGTTCACATTTAAAGTAATGAACATAGAACACTCATGTAGGGTAGTTATCAATGTAAACTCATGTAAAGATGTCAACAAATGAACAGTTTCCTTCAAAATCCTAGGAGCTAAGGACAGAGCAGGTTTAAGTTTCGATTCTACCCACAAAGAAGCTAATTCTGTTATCCAACCCACGCCCAAAACTATTGATCAAAGGGGAGGATAATACACATTCATATGTATTTTTGGGAGACCATCCATCATCATCTTCTTTCGGCTGTTCCCGTTAGGGGTCACCACAGTGGATCATTTGTTTCCATTTCTTCCTGTCCTCTGCATCTTGCTCTGTCACACTAACCACCTGCATGTCCTCTCTCTCCACATCCATAAACCTTATCTTAGGCCTTGCTCTTTTCCTGTTACCTGGTAGCTTCATCCTTAGCATCTTTTTCCTAATATACTCAGCATCCCTCCTCAGCACATGTCCAAACCAATGTAATCTTGCCTCTCTGGCTTTGTCTCCAAACCTTCCAACCTGGGCTGACCCTCTAATATACTTATTCCTAATCCTGTCCACCCTTGTCACACCCAGTGCAAATCTTAACATATTTAACTCTGCCACATCCAGCACTAACTCCTGCCTTTTTGTCAGTGCCACTGTCTCCAGCCCATATAACATAGCTAGTCTCACTACCCTCTTGTAGACATTCCCTTTCACTCTTTCTGGTACTCGTATGTCACAAATAACTCCTGACACTCTTCTTCACCCACTCCATCCTGCCTGTGCTCTCTTCTTCACCTCTCTTCCACACCTCACCATTCTTCTGAACTATTGATCCCAAGTATTTAAACTCATCCATCTTCACCACCTCTACTCCTTGCATCCTCACCATTCCTCTATCCTCCCTCTCATTCACAGACATATATTCTTAGTCCTGCTGACCTTCATTCCTCTTCTCTCTAGAGCATATCTCCATCTCTCCAGGGTCTCCTCCATCTGTTCCCTACTCTCACTACAGATCACAATGTCATCTGCAAACATCATAGTCCATGGGGACTCCTGTCTGATCTCATCTGTCAACCTGTCCATCACCACTGCAAATAAGAAAGAGCTCAGAGCTGATCCTTGATGTAATCCCACATCCACCTTAAACATATCATTCACTCCCACCGCATACCTCACCGCTATCACACTACCCTCGTACATATCCTGTACCACTCTTACATACTTCTCTGACACTGCCGACTTCCTCATACAATACCACAACTCCTCTATAGGCACCCTGTCATATGCTTTCTCTAAGTCTACAAAAACACAATGCAACTCCTTCTGACCTCCTCTGTACTTCTCCATCAACACTCTCAGAGCAAACATCACATCTGTAGTGCTCTTTCCTGGCATGAAACCATACTGCTGATCATTAATCATCATGTCCCTTCTTAACCTAGCTTCCACTACTCTTTCCCATAACTTCATGCTGTGACTGATCAATTTAATCCCTCTGTAGTTACTACAGCTCTGCACATCACCCTTATTCTTAAAAATCGGTACCAAAACACTTTTTCTCCATTCCTCAGGCATCCTCTCACTTTCCAAAATTAAATTAAATGATCTAGTTAAAAACTCCACTGCCATTTCACCTAAACACCTCCATGCTTCCACAGGTATGTTATCTGGACCAACAGCCTTTTCATTCTTCATCCTCTTCATAGCTATCCTTACTTCCTCCTTGCTAATCCATTCTTAAAAATCAGTACCAAAACACTTTTTCTCCATTCCTCAGGCATCCTCTCACTTTCCAAAATTTCATTAAACAATCTGGTTAAAAACTCCACTGCCATTTCACCTAAACACTTCCATGCTTCCACAGGTATGTTATCTGGACTAACAGCCTTTTCATTCTTCATCCTCTTCATAGCTATCCTTACTTCCTCCTTGCTAATCCATTGCACTTCATGATTCACTATCCCCACATCGGGTATTGTTGGATGTTCAACCCAAATATAATTAACTATCTTTAATGTTTGGGTGTGGGGTGCAACCCACCACATTGGGGTGGTGTGGGGGGTGAAGCCCCCACCTAGTTTCCTTTAAAAGAAGAAAATAACACAAAAGGTACAGATTTTAAATGAAAATAGGTGGGGGGCATCACCTCCCCTAACTATATATACCAATTCCAGGGTCGCACGACATTGGGAAGGGGGGCAATCCCTGTTATTTGCCTTGAATACTGATTTTCGATCAAATGAAATTTTGATCAAATGGGTTTCGGTCAAATGGGGCAGGATTCACGAAGGCTTGCACGGAGTGTAAGAGACGTGTAACACTCCATGCAAGCCTCGCAATCCAGGAACAGCCCTAAACTCCGTATAAGAGACCAGCTAAAACGTCTCTTATACGGACTGGGCATGGACATGCTAAATACCTCACTTGCAGCCGAAAGGTATGCAAATGAGGTATATTAGCGATCCACGAAGCAGAAACCAGCCCGTGTAAGAGACGTTTTAGCTGCAGAAATGTACTCAGTTGAAAACTGAGTACGTTTCTGCAAATTCCACAACGGAGCCATGTCAGCTCCAAATAAAGGGTGCATATGTCTCAGGCAGCATGCCAATGGCCAAATATGTGGCCATTGGCAAGGTAACCCGATGCAAAAATAATAAAAATATAATATTTTTTTTTTGGCGATCGCCGATGTTTAAACCCAGCACAGCCCCGTGCAAACGGGCTGCGCTGTATAAAACATAAAAATGAAGGTTATAAACCCACAAATGTGAGTTTTATGCAATACATGGAATGACAATGCAGGGACCTGCAGACCAAAAACAACATGGCCACCGTGTAGTGGTTGCTAAGGGGGGAAGCTGAGTCTAAGACATGTAACTAAGCATTAGTAGGCAATCTCATGTAAATGAGGGTTAGGATACTGAATCTCACAGTCACATAGCAAATGAGTACAGTCTGAGTAGTGTAAGAGATACATAAGGGGGAGGAATAGAGTAGGAGATAGGTGACATCACAGGGGGGAATGATAGAAAGAAATGTAGTTCATTGGAGGTCAGTGTAACATGACAGATGACAGACACAGATCATGGAAAGAGGTGTGCCACAAGATAAGTCAGGGAAAGTCAAGAAATGGAAGGTGTACACTGTTACTTACACCAAAGTTTCTTGCTGGGTGCTCATGCGCACGTGTGCGCTCCATGAAGCGTGAGAAGGGCAGTGTGCGGGCGTGTAAGGCAGACTGAGCATGTGGGAGTGTGTTGGGAGATGTTTAACACTGTTTGTGCTGGTGTGCGCGGGTGTAGGGCAGGCTGAGCATGTTGGAGGCTGTTGGCAGATGTGTAACAGTGTTTGCGTGGGTGTGTGTGCGTTTTAACCCGAATAAGTAGATTCTGAACCATGTAAGCACGTGTGCGCACGTGTAAGCCACTGTGAGCGTGTTTCTGCTGGTATGCACGTTGCACCCCCCTGAGGAAACAGAAAGGAAAAAGGAAGCAACAGAATTAATAGGAAGCTAGCAGGGATAACTGCTGAAGCTAGCAGGTGAAAACAATTAGAAGCAGGCAATTACACAGGCAGAATAGTAGCCCAGCCCAGCACTTAAAACTCTGCAAACAGTAGTGCAGGATGTTTCTCTTAAGAGACACTGCAAGACAGGAGTAAGTTAATAGAAGTGAAAGCTGAAAAAGCTTCACTCAGAGCAGAAATGTTAGGGGCTGCCATAGCTGTCATAATGAGACATAGGCAACTTGCTGAGGGTGGTGACAATGCAGATGGTGCCAGACAACCCACAGTGAGGAGACGGAGAAGAGTGTACAGGCCTAGGGTCACCTACCACGGGTTACATGAGCTGGAGATAGTAGAGCGCTATACAGTGGACAGAGAGCTCCTGCAGCAAATTGTTGAGCTGTGCAGGCCACGCCTCACACACAGAACCAACAGAGGGGAACCCATCCCAGTGGAAACCAAGGTATGTGTTGGCCTAAGAATACTAGCAACAGGTACCTTCCAGAGGCCAACTGGCGATATGATGGGGATATCACAGGCATCAGCCTCCAGGGTAATGCACCAGTTCCTGGATGCCATGTCAGCACATGTCGGTGATCATGTATATTTCCCCAATGCCCGTGAGGTATTGGCCAGCAATATGCATCTCTTCCAGCAAATAGCAGAATACCCTGAGGTAGTGGGTGCAATAGACTGCACATATGCATCAAAGCACCAGCCGGTGAGCGGGGTAGGGCCTACATTAACCGCAAGGTCTTCCCCTCCATCAACTGCCAGGTCATGTGTGATGCCCAGGGCATAATAATGAATGTGTGTGCTGGCTGCCCTGGGAGTTACCATGATTCCCACATCTGGCATTTGACACAGCTGTACCAGACATTTGCCAATGGGGACATCCCACATGGACACCTAGTGAGGGATGCAGGTTATGCACTGGAGCCGTGGCTGATGACACCCATCAGAAACGCACACACCTGAACAGGAACGCCATAATGAGGCACATGCACAAACACGTAATGTAATAGAGCGTGTGTTTGGGCTGCTCAAGTCATGGTTCCGGTGTCTGGACACATCTGGTGGAGCCTTGCAGTACACACCAACTACATGTACCCAAATTGTCATGGTATGTGCTATGCTACATAATATGATCTTGCGAAAACAGCTGCAGCAGGACCAGCATAGGGCTGGGCCAAACAGCCCTTCACCATTGCCAAGGCCATCACAGGCAGAGCGTGACTCGGAGGAGGAACAACCTGAGCCTGCCCCAGTAGGCAGAAGGAGGCGTGCCCAGTATGCCCTGACCTTGGCAAAGAGGCAACGATAGCACATACACTGGCTCAGTAGGAACCCTGGGAATGATACCCCCTCTGACTCACTCAAATAATAACATGGATGCCTAAAATGACATGACCTGCTCACAAACATGTACAGGGAAGTGTAATATGCGCATCCGACAGAGGCAGCCCTGCAGCACCACCTGAGGCATGAATGCCATGTGTTAAGTAATGTAACACCATGTACTATATGCACACCTGAGCACCCTGACTAACATCCACCCTCACCAAGCATGAAGCCACAAAATGACGATGGGATGATCAAGTGCAATAACTGGCTGAAGTAATGCAGTTAGTCAAAGGGGAGCCAATGTGTTTCAGGCCGAGAAGACATGCGGAGCATGACATGATGCACCACCTGCTAGGGGTGGCGTGCACCTATCATTCCATGCCCCATGGATACTGGCAAAGGCTGTCAGTACCCACAGCATGCCCTGAATAGGTAAGTCTCAAAACACAAACCCACCTTCATATGACCACAAGGGATAGGAACCTAGACGTAATGCTACCCAATGCCAGAAGTCTAAACAGCAAGATGTGTGCAGTGTAAACGCACACAGTATGGAGAATGTAGATACCAGTCCTGTAATAGAGAACTGGGTCAAGGCTCACATCAGCACCCTAACACTACCAGGTCACACCTCATACTGTGCTGTACAGCCGCAAAACATGGAACAAGCTACAAAAGGAGGGTGACTAGCAA
This sequence comes from Protopterus annectens, assembly GCF_019279795.1. Classification (NCBI taxonomy): domain Eukaryota; kingdom Metazoa; phylum Chordata; order Ceratodontiformes; family Protopteridae; genus Protopterus; species Protopterus annectens. The sequence goes on along the minus strand of NC_056746.1, from coordinate 1,021,897,787 downwards.
TAAATGTCAAGGATAACCACACCCCCATGTTGGTACCACAACAAGAAGCAGCATGGATTAGCCATGGTCAAATACCAATGGCTAAAACCGCCTCCCAGTATATAGCCTGCTGCAGACTACTGTCCTAATACCAGGAACTGCACCTGGCCTATGTTGGAATACATGAATATATCAAGCCCCCAAAACAACATTATATTGCTTGATTGAAAATACCCAGACATACACCGGGAGCATTATACTAGCACCAACACAGTTGGAGAAAAGTTCCCAGAATCCATAAACAAAAATGCCCAGGAACAACATACCACTCCCACAAGAGGGGTGAGCATACTGGATGTGATAATCAGCAACATGTGTACTGGATGGCAAGATGAGAAGTGTATCCTTCACTGGTAAGACCAGACCATAGAGTAATCACACTGGATATACACATCCTGACCACAGTCCCTGGCTAGAATACCACAGTGAAAAACATGTGTAAAGCATAGGTTGCAGCCCTCCAAACTGATGTTGATTCCACGAAAGGCCCTGTGCAAGTGCAGAATATGGGACACACCGCAGAACATGTTATACAGGCATTCCATGAACACAGCCAGGAATGCTTGCAGTATGCAATCACAAATAACAACAACACACAATGCCATACACGCAGGCATCTGGCATGCTGGACTCCAGCCATTACCAAACCATGCAAGAGAATGAGGAAGCTACCACATGATAGAGCAAACATAAAAAGGGAAGTAATCACTGACCAGTAGTATGGCAATAACATATGTCCACACATACAATCCACTAAGTCCAGCCACAACAAGTAGAATCTGTGAATCCAGAGGCAATGTGACACCTGTCCCAAGTACACAGACAACCACAACTCCCACCAATAAGTACAAATATATGTGATAGATGCAACCATGTATCCAAACCAGAGGTTGAGCTCCCCCAACTCAGTACTGTCAAAACTAGTCAGGAGGAGAAGGTAACCACATACACCACAAACCCAGTCCCACATAGACCTACCACAACTGTAAACCAAACACATAAACACAGAAAAATATTCCCGGAGGCCCTAATTACAAACACACCACACCAACAGAAGCCTCCAAAGCAGATCACAAGCAACCACAACCTCCAAACATAGCACATGCAACGAATAGTACACAAAGCTGGTGTGCCAAACAGTCACAGGCCAGAAGGAGAAACAACATGCTTGATACAGTTGTAATAGGTGTCTGTATAGGCAGACACACTGCTGTCACACTCACCAGACTGAACAAGGGAAAGGGTAGAGTAAGCTGCCTGTAGGCTGCCACAAAATGCCACATAACACAAGTACGCAGGTCACCCCAAAGCAAGCAGAAATATGATGCACTCAATGTCCATGCTGGTGTGAATGACCTGAGATATACCTCCCTGGTCTACATGAAAAGAGACATGGATGATCTCTCTGAGTATGTACCCCAGGCCGGTATGACACTGGCTGTGTGCAGCATCCAACCCTCACCAAGAATGATGCCACAGTACAAACACAGAATGATCATGTTTAACAGCTGGCACAGTTACAGCTGTCAGTCCAAGAGGGTCTAATGTCTGTCTGCTTGAGATGTCAAGCATGACAAGCCATGCTGCTGTTCCAGGGATGGCTTGCACCTGTTACCCCTGTGCGTCTGGATACTGGATAAGGCCTTTACCACCTCCATAGAGCCATATGTAGGCAAGGCCAAAAAGACTACCCACCACCCTAGAAAACATAAGTGGTAGGAAACATAAGGGTAATGCTGACCAATGCCAGATGTGTAAATTGCAATATGCATGCCCCTGAGGCACTTCCCATTATGGAGAACATCGATGTCTGTGCAGTGACAGAAGCCTGCTGCAATCCTAGTGATAGCACACCAGCACTACCAGGTTATACCACATATCATGTGTTATGGCCCCAACACCTGGACCAAAACATCAAAGGAGGGGGAGTATCCATATGCAGCACAGACACCCATATGGCCAGGTAACTGACAATGCACAAAGCAGCGGAGACCACCCATGTGCACCTAAGTGTAGTCCAAACTGCTGTACAGTCTGTAGCATGCGACAGACCACACTCTCACACACAAGAACTCCACCCAGACATCCTGAAGACACTGGACAGTATGAATGTCCCACGAAATACCAGACAAGGTACACACAGATTACCACATAGGTGGCAAACCATTATGTATGCAAGGAGTAATCAGGGACCTAGGGACACAAGTCAACAGTAATCTGTCATGTGACACTCACAATGCCAATGTGGCTAGGAAGATTGTCGATATTGGACACCGTATCATGAAAGGATTCACATCTACATCAACAGAGGTCACTGTGCCGCTGTACTCTTCCCTTATCAGACCCATAATCTAGTACAATGACTCATATGGGATGTACCGTATGTGACACCTGCAGCGGTTCGGAAGACCTCATAGTTACCCCACCAAGAGGATAAAGGGTGTGAAATATATGTCATATGCTGCCTGGCTGTAGACACCCCAGCTGAATGCAGTCACAGACTGCCTACACAGAGGCATTGTATGTCTGTTGTACAAGGCCATGTCCAACACAGAAGTAATGGACATGCTCCACCACAGGAAATCAAAGCCATTGGAGCTGTGAGAGTGACAGATGCCAGCCTCAACACATAATGAAATAAGATGTGCTGGAGGGACAGATACATAACCCAGAGGCTACCCACACCCAGAAACAGGATCCCAACCTGTGAGCCATGAATCAGGACTCTGGTACTGCACAGATATTGCAGTTCACCGTGCTGAGGACAGTGTCCAGTGCATGCATCTTGCGGTGTACACTGCTGGTGTTGTGTAGCAGCACTGTTAGTGTCCTAACCTGTGTGATACCCATGGAGATGGCTATGTAATCCATGTCCTGCAGCATAAGGCAGTATGTGTGTATCAAGGAGCTTCGCCAATATACATCGGGCCGTGGGTGTCACGTGCAAGCTGACACATCATTGTGGCTTCCCTAGCATGTAAGCACACGTTGACAGCCAGCGGATACCCTATGAATGACATTGGAGACTGAGCAGAATGTAGACATACAACACCCTTCCTACATATAGTGGTAGCATACCTGGTGAGGGTATGTTGGCAGCCAAGATCAGGCTCATACTGGCCCGTGCCACATGCTGAGAGATCCATTTTATGTTCCCTATCATGTAGCCCAGGGAGGTGTGTCTCAGGTCATCCATAGTGGCATGGTCAATGAGTGAGTCATATGTGTCCATGCCTCTCACTGACCTGTATGCATGTGTTCTGTGGTGGACCATAGTGCCCCTGAGGCATATCACTGTGACCTTCACCAGATACAGCCTGTTGAGCGGGACCCCAGTGCAGCACCCAAGACAGGTACCTGACACATCTGTAGCAGGTGTGTTGTGTAGCCCTACAGGCTGTGAGTGTGTGGCACACGGGATGTGTGTGCCATGTGTGGCATGTGCTCTGTTCTGACGGAACATATGCCTGTGTGCCAGCTGCGGAGGTGTGTGATGCTCAGGCAGGATGCTATTCTGAGTCCCCACGTATGCCCCAGTGTGTTCAGCATGCTGTCAGTGCGTGTCTATGTCTGACTTGTATTGTAGTCACTGTAATATGACATGCCACCTGACAGGGTATGGAATTACTGGGTTCAGAGAGCTCAGTCCCCAGATTGGCTATGTGGTGGCATCCCACACATGTGTTGTACGTTCCTGGCCAAGGGTGATGACTGACTGCATACATGTGGCAGCTGTGACATTGCCACATGACTCACATAAACCACAACTGGACCATAGAGGTGATTCACAGGTTACCTTTGCACATACTACCCTAGTAGTGTGATTGCCATGGTGAGTACCAACACATAGGGCCAATGGGGAACAACATACTGAAGGTGTGTATGTGTGGGTGTACTGCTACTGTTTCATAGGACTGGCATATATGACTGCACACGTGGGTAAATGCCAGGTAAGACATGTGCAATGTGTCACAGGCAACGTACATGCAAACAGGACGGACAGTGACGTTCTGTCATGTGTACACTTGACATACGTATCGTACGCTATGCAGATGTCACTAGGAGTCCACAGAAGCACTGTAACTCTGCATTGCAGGTGTAAGCAGTGTTCCAGGGAACCCCAAGTGAACATGCATGCAAACAAAGCTACAGTAAGCAGGGCTGGAAGTAGTTCATTGTACAACAAAGAAGGGGTAACACTAACAGTAAGTAACAATGCAAATATGTAGGCACTATCAACATGTACCCAGGAATACACAGCGCAGATACCCATGGTAGAACTGATATTATGTCATAGTTAATTGTGATTTGGATTACATTGGTACTGCACACATATCAACATGCGCAAACATCCACATTGCATAGTCATTGTGGGCAACTTGACACCATTACTGTACATGTCCACCATTGCATATCACTACTTGCGTTAGCTTCCCCCCTATGCTACCCATGTATGCGGCTATCTTTTGACATTCTTACCACCGGCATGCAATTATGTGCAGCTGTTACACTTTGGTACGTACTATGGGTGCAGATAACAATTCAGGACATTCATACGGTTACTGCATCAGGCATGCTGGGATATACACACAGTCATATCAGCACACTGTACTGTTACCAACATGGTACTACTAATACACTTCTATGCAGTCACCCTGTGCATCAGCAACGTGTTTACCTGTTCCCGCAATGATGTTGGAGATTGCAGGAGGTGGCACAGTGTCATCATATGCACAGGGTGTGAATTAGGTATGCCTGAGTCTGCCACTGATACCATCAATTGACATGTGTGTGTATGTGTGTTGGTGAGGGGCAGCAGTACAGGGTGGGGCACTGTTGGTGCAGTGTGTGCGTGTATGTGGTCGCCCTAGGTGATAACATTTCGCATGTGTATATGCACGCACACAGTTCCACCTCATGGCTGCCATATACAAGGGTTTGTGGACAGCCACAGACTGCACCTGGCAGGTCATACAGATCAGTGTCTGTGGGCACGGACACGGTACCTGTGCCTGGCAGGGGTGTTACGGACCATATCCAGTACTAAGCCAGACTGGGTACTGTCATCAGAAGCGGGAGTGTGTTGACTGGACACAGGTCCCTGTTGGGACTGTCCAGAGCCACATGCACGTGGTCTCCTGGGGCATTCCGATGACAGCACAGACCCAGCATTGCTGGGGCTGCTGCTGGCACTATGGGGGCATGCGTGGGCCTGTTGTCGTCCGCGCCGACTGCCAGCTGCTGCTGTTGCTGGCATACGGCCACGTCGACGCCGCAACCGCCCACCATTGCCCTGGCTCATGGACATTTGGTTGTGGAACTGCTGTAATATGTCCCCACAACGTCTGTCTATGGCATCGGTGAAATTACAGATAGCATCCGCGATGTCACACATACTGTCAGTCATGGCTGTGTGACATGCTCTCAGCTCCCTCAGACCCTGTCTAGTGTACCTTTCCATACGCGACTGTGCCTGCATGACAGCCCGAAACATAGATGAGGTTGACAGACCTCTTTGGGCATGTCTGCCAGAGGCAGTACGCCCACGGATGCTCCCACGAGAACCCATGGGCAACTGTCTGTGTGGTACCATTGCAGGACCCTGCCCATGGCTGCTGTGTGGGGAAGCATGTGCCACAGATACCACATTACCCTGGTCAATGCCCACTGTATCCTGTCCATCACCTAGGGACAATGGTGACAAAGGATGTACTGGCAGGATGACTGTGCGCAATGATGGGGTTGACAGCTGTGTACTGTCAATTGGCTGACCAATGGCGGACCCTGACACACCTTCCTGTACCATTACACAGATATCATCATTACCAGTACCTGTGGCACCAGATTCAGGTTCCCTGCTGCAGGACACCAGAGCAGCACCAGAACCTGTGGGAGGAAGACAGGAAACACAGTTTACAGTGTCCACACAATGTTACCAGTGATGCACTTATGCACACATGCACACATGGACACATGCACACATGCACACATGGACATAGGCACACATGCACACATGGACACAGGCACACATGCAGACATGCACACAGGCACACGTGCACACATGCACACATGCACACAGGCACATGTGCACACATGCACACATGCAGACATGCACACGTGGACACATGCACACATGCACACATGCACACGTGGACACATGCACACATGGGCACATGCACACATGCATGCATGCACACGTGGTCACGTGTACACATGCACACATGCACACATGCACACGTGGACACAGGCACACATGCACACATGCACACATGCACACCTGCACACATGCACACATGCACACATGCACACATGGGCACAGGCACACCTGCACACATGCACACATGCACACCCCGCAGTATACACACAGAGCACTACTGAGTTACACTAGTCTTACTAGCACTATCAGGACTATTCTAGGTATTGTTAAACACACTCACCAGCATGGATGGCCTGCCTTGCTGTAACCCCAGCGGGACCTGCAGAAATGATGAGATTAATGTCAGTGGGCACAACTGTGCCATTGATACTGCATATGATATAGTGCAGTAGTACACCAGTTGCCTTTCACACGTCAGCTGCTGATATTGCCAATATCACACATGCACAATTACATACTATGATGACAGCTACATACCACGGACACACCTTACACATGTATAAACTAACAGTGTACAGAACAGTCAAGTGTACATATGGCATATTACCTGCATGCTCCATGTTGTGCTGCTGTGTGGATCCAGCCTCCATCATGATTCAGGTATATTGCTGTTGCTGTTCCGGGGCTGGAGCCACAACACTTAGGAGTAGCCCCTCCAGTCTGGTGAGGGGGATGTGGCCACCCACCTCCTGTGGCAACCTGTTGCCTGTGGATATCCGACGCACGCTGACGGACATTTCTGATTAAATCACTGCAGTGATGTCGTACCTGCTCATATGTCCTATTATGCATGCCAATGTCATTTACCCTACGGACAAGGTCTTGCCACAGTGCAGCCCTCTCCTGCTGATTCTGACTGGTGCGGGAAAACAGTATGTCATACTCCCACACCAGGCTCTGGTGTATCTCCTCATCTTCCGCTGCAGAGTAGGCGGGATTACGCTGATGCGCCATCTCCCTAGAAGAGAACACAAACAGGATATCAGCAGACTATGTCAGCAATATATGACACACATACTATACATGATACTCATGTGTAGTGATATACTACTACTCCCATATGTTGCATGTATGTGTCTCGTGGTGGAAACACAAGTACATGGCCAGATATCAGTGCTCAGCCAACACCTGTGCAACAATACCTGCCACATTCCACACAACATAGTAGCATGCCCCATCGGTCAGCACACACTGACATGTCCAATGCACAACCTCACTCTGGGGGTTCATCCCAAGGTACTGTATGTGGGACGCCATCCACTAGTGTGATGTGGACACAAGTTACTCGGCCAGGATATACATATCCCACCACCACCACCAGCACAGTAGACTACTTTGATATGTATGTGATTAGACAGTTATTCACTTGTTAGGACTGAGATGGTATCCATGCAGCACACTGGGCCAGTGGAAGCCACAACCCACACTGCTGACCCCTTTGCAAATGCTTACCACGGACATCCCACAGATTGCATGGAACTTGCACACACATTTCTAACCCAGACCCTATGCACAAAGGTTAGGCATCCTGTCCGGTGGACCCCAGACAGAGGCAGATTGTATAACAATAGCAGGAGGATACTGCAGGACAGAGCAGATTCACATTAAGGGAAGGCATCTGTGGTCAGCACTGGTACTACGCTACGGTCTCTCATAACAATGGCCACGGCCTACTCTGGGAGGGAAATGGCCACAACCACTATGGATAACCACAAAGCCTTCTTCAGTTATGTTACACATATGGACCAAATGCCTCAGATATGCTCTGCGTTAATACACACCTACTTAACATTCACCAAACACACAGATATTGTCAACATTCTTGCAGACAGGTTTGGTGCACGTATCCCCCCTCCTTCTCCCCCACCAGTTGAAATACTTATCACAGCTGTATGTAACCTCCCTATCATCTCACATGTCCAAATGAGGGCCGCCCTCAGCATAGCAGAACACACAGCATCACTGTGACCTGATGGTATCCCTGGATGTGTGCTACATGCACTCCAAGAGGACATACAACCGCATATAAGACTGATAATTAATCTTGGCCGTACTACAGGATATGTACCTGGACACTGGCATACAGCAACAGTGGTCCCACACCACTAAGGGGGCACCTCTACTGACCCTGGGAACTACCACATCATATGCATAACCAGCCTGGTCTGCTAAGCTATGGAATTATTCAGTATGGGATGCATATGCAGTGATATCGGGTACCTGCAGACACTTGTTCCCAGCCAGTTTGCCTTTGTGATGGGCTGATCCTGCCTTTGAACCTGGCTGACCTTTCAAAACAGTCACTACAGCCATTGCTGAGGGCAACGCACAGACAACTGCTGCCAGGATCATGGCCTAACACTGATTGACACGTAATGTATAGTCATCCCCTTTTGGTGGAACTACGTACACACAACATATCACATGGACATACCTATAGATACAGACCTATGACACATTTGGAGGGTTCACAGTATGCAGACTATTAACCTGCTACTTTGCATTACCTGTGTTTGTCGCAGCTGGTTGCGTTTCCACTGCTTCTGCTTCCTGCTGCTACTGTCACTGCTGACAGCTTAGACTCACAGTGTGTAGCGTGTGTTTTTTTTTTCTCTCTGTCTCTGTCTCTCTCCCTCTGTCTGCTTCCAGACAGTGCAATGAATGTATTGCATGTGTGGAGTGTTAGTACAGGATGCTTTTGTAGGTATCTGCATAGGTCCATGTGATGGCCTCTGCACCAATTGTAAGCCAGCATTTGCTAATTGCATGCAGCCAGTTGTGTACTGATTGCAGTTCTCACTGTGATTTCAGGACAGTGCTATAAAAGGGTATGTGAGATAGGCGTTGCCCTTTCAGATTGTAAAAGCGGGGACCATGCTGGTATGCTGTGGACACTGTTCTGTGAGTGTAAAGGTTAGTATCTCTCTCATGATTCAGGCTGTGTTGTAGATTCAGATTTCTCCATTCCTCTCTCCTGTTCCCTGTAGTAAGTGTGTATGCACAATAACACCTACAACTGTATATAGATATATATTTATATATATATATATATATGTAAATATACATACATTTATATATGTACATTAACTGACATTATTACCTACAAGCTACCAACTAGCATGGCTGTTTCTGTTCACACACTACTACTATGGGAATCCAGTAGTTTTGACAGTAATTCTAAATGACATGCTTTGTGTACTACACATCCTATATTCCCTTTACATTCATCCCTACTATTACATGTTATATTTATTTTAGCACAATGTTCTTGTATAAGAGTCATGGCTTAGTGGTAGGTCATACAGACTACTGTTTCCAAGGTCCTGGGTTCGGGACTGACAGTGGGATTTTATTTTGCTTTTGAACTGACTACAGGATCTGTCAATCAGAGTGACTAAGGCACTTTTAAGCAGTTGTAACCAGGTTAGCGCTGGTTTGCGTGGAGCTCACGTATGCGCACTGGTGTTTAGCTCCACGCACACACGCGCACACACGCTTACAACCGCTTAACAGTGCTTACTCTGGCGCACACCCGCGCTATTTTCTTTGAAAGAAATGAAAATGGGGAGACAGGAAAGTGGTGAAAAAGGGGTCACAAAAAGGGTAAGACAGTAGGGAAACAAGCTTGGGATTTGCAGGAGGGATGTAGGTAAGGCCCATAGCTGCCCATTTCTTCATCAGCAACAGCTGTGCATATGTATGTAATTTGGTGTGACATTTGAAACCTTTCACCCCTGAGAGAGGTGTCAGGACAACAATAATACTTGTTGTACAGCCAATTGTAATTGATAGTTTCCATGTCCAGCAGACATGTGTGCAGAATGGGCAGCTATGTATGGGGCGTAATTTTTTGTGGGTACAGAGTGCCCTTTTTTTTTTTTTTTTTTTCAGGTGAGAGTGGTATGTCAGGTGAAGGAAGTCGGTATAGCTGGGGAGGTAGGTTGGGTAGGTAAACAGACAAGACAAACAAGACGCATACAGGGGCGGTGTATGACACGTGTGGGGGGGTTACACAATTGACGGGGATGGAGGTTTGGATATCCAGAGCCCATGAGCCCACAGATGGCAACAGTGGAACTGATATCCCCACCCATAGGCAGTTGCCACTGTTCCTTCACTGCCCAGGACAGGGCTGTCCTGGGGGGGTGTAGGCCGGGCAACAGGCATGCCCGTAAGTTGTGCCACCTGTGCCTCAAGCTGGCGTAGGGGCTCGAGAACAGAGTCCCGGATCTCCCTACGCACCACAGTCTGGATGCTACGGAGGGTGAGTGGTGGTTCTCCTCTGGCCACGCTTGCAGAGGGGGGACGAGCCCCATCCCCTGCAGCGCTTCCACCCACAGGTGGCACAGGGCCACTGGAGGAGGGTCCAGACTGGGCACTAGTGCCAGGTGCACTCGCCAGCTGAGGTGGGAGAGGTGGGTCTGCTGGAACCCGCCTTCCCTGTCATCCTATGTTTTGCATTATGTCATGACAGTTTGGGTTAGTGACATATAATACCATTCGCAATTAGTTGTAACAGCATGCATTAGTTTTCCCATTAACCAAACACCCAGATATTCACACCATTGAACAGCGAGCATAACACATGCATAATTTGAACAGCAATACACAGTCCAACAACATGCAGGGTTGATTGATGGCAACAGGCCATCAGGCTTGGATGTATGAACAGGGCAGATGCATCAACGGACATGCAAATATATATGACCCAACAGGACAAATGTCCAGGGGTGTTAATTGTGATTGCACATACCATTTTCATGTGGAATGGGTTATATGTGGTTATAGGGTGGGGTGAAGAAAATAATATTAACACCTTCGAATACCAATACATATGCTGTACATTTCTAATAGCTGCACATATATACACACTACTCTTCTAACTACAGTTTCCTATATGATAACTACTTCAACTTGGTGATAGGACTGTTACTGCAACATCAATATACATTTTATTGTTCTTCATACACATTCATATCTAGCTTTGTTCAGCTACATCATCCTGCTACATTTGCTTTATATAGCTATAGACAGGTGTGGATGTTTGGTATATCAGACAATCATACTATCTGCATATTGCAGACTGAGAGCAACATATCCAGATTTTGGGATACACATTCCAGATGCAGCCACACTTTGGACAGATTTTGCTGTTTGGTTTTGATTCTCACATGCATTTCATTCTGTACTGACTGCAGTATACTTTATTCAGGGGTTATTACTACTGTATTGCTGGATTCATGACACTTTCTCACACTCTCTCACTTGTTTTCATTTTACTATTCAGGATGGTACTTACTTCTAGGCTTTATTGACATGTTTTACCTGTAGTTATTACAATCCTTTCCAGCAGTCTCACTTCTGTCATGTTTCAGTATTTCAACAGGGATATATTTCACACATGTGATTTCATCATCTTCTGCAGCTGTACTTTTCAGCCTGCTGCAGGTTGTGTACTATTTTCTTACAGGTGAGGCATCTTTATTTCAGAATTTATGTCAGACATTTTCATTTTTCTGTTTGGATTACAGACTGCAACACACTTTTGTAATCAAGCAATACTTGCAAACACTTTTACACTGTTACTTGCACATTTTATTACTTAGTGACTACACTGCACTCTTTTGCTGACTGTCATACTTTTATATTTCTTTACAGTTACTGGGAGTGGATTACTGACCTGCCTGGTGGCAACCACACCAGCCTATCGCCATAGGCTCTGCGGTTCGCAGAACGGACACCTGCAGCTGTAATATAAATGAAGTAATATTGGAATACACATCTCCATAATATCAGCTAGTTTAATTTCTTACATACATAATTAAATGTAACTTACTCAGTAGTGGGGCGTTGGGCATTTGCCGGGCCTCCTGGATCCAAAGGTTCAATTGGTCCTGCTTGCGTCTCTTCAGGTCCACATGGTGGTGATGGACCTGCTCACCAGTCTTTGGAATCCCTGTGGCACTGGTGAGATCATGAGCCAACCGGTCCCATGCCTCAGCCCTATATGCTCCCCACAGGACCTGGCCCTGCATGAGTTGGGCCTCATGATTGTGGACTAGGAGCCAGACCATGTACCTGGACTCCTCAACACCCCACCTCTGTGCTCTAAAGCAACTACCCTCACCTACTCCTGTCATTCTGGCTGCAAGTCAGTTCTACAATCGTTTATGCTGTGTATTCCCGCCTATGGGGCTTATATAGGCCGTTTTTCCCGCACACATCTGTGATTGGCCATTTTGGAATTGTATCAACTTCACTAAACCTGCATTGTCATGCTCCAGTTTGTATTCATTCCTATATATTTGCTATTATTGCATTTATAGGTACTGCTGTCATGGCTTAGTGATTCAGTACCTTGACTATGGTGTATAGTATCCTGGGTTCGAACCTGGCCACTGCTTTTTATTTATTATGACTGTCTAGACAAGCTGAGGGGTGTGTCTGTGTAAAGGCAGTTTTGATATGGCTTGCTCAACGTTGCCCGTCGGTTAGCTTGTTTGCGCGGTGCGCAGATCCGCGCAAACGGGGTACGCTGCTTTAAGACTCATTTGGCTATCAGCACGCATATTACGCTCAGCTCAGCTAGGGGCACATAGTTTCAGCGTGTTAAACCACTGCTCACCTACGGGCACTCATTTTGCACCAGTTAAACCACTGCTCACCTACGGGCAGATGCACTCACCCCGTTAAACTGTAGCTCAGCTATGGGCACATCTGGCATTTTTTATTGTTTTGTTACCTCACATTTCTTCAATATAAATGGGCTATTTCATTACATTTTACATAAAATGTGATTTTATGTGTACATGTTTGTCAGGGACTTGTTTCGTGCTTATTTTGCTAAAAAATTGGTGTTGTGGGGGCTCGAACCATGAATGCCTGCTCTTCAGCCAACATCTCTACCGCTACGCTATTGCTTCTTGGCTTACTTTGCATATTTAGTTCTTATATGCTTTCCCACTGACTGCTAACTGTGGCTGCGCTACGGGCACGCCCGCGCAAATGAGCGCACTCACGGTTAAACATCTTTACAATTTAAAAAAAAATATGAGATGTTCATTTGTACATTTTATGTTCGTAGTCTGTGGGGGCATGTGTTGTGTTGTGTTTATTCACATTTCCATGGACTCTGTCGTGGGTGTTTACTTTGGGCACATTTACTCTTCTGGGGGTGTGTCCGCTTACAGGGCTCGGCCTACGGACACGCCCCCTACTGTCTTACATGGACCATGTTAGCCTTAGGTGTGATTCGGCATGCTCTCATGAATATGCAGAGCATGCTGACATCACTCCGTTTAACTGCAGCCTCCGTGTAAGAGTTATAACTCTTACACGGAGGCTTCGTGAATCCTGCCCATGGTCTTTTGATCAATTGAAGTAGACCCATACATATATATATATATATATATATATATATATATATATATATTAGAAAAATATGTATTAATGTGTGTATGCTTAATGCCAATTAATAATCAAGTAATTTAATACGCTTTTCATATTTTTCATGCACTGTATTATATAAATTGAGTTTCATATGAGACTGAAAAAGATGCTTTTTGAAAACTGCAGTATGCTTTCTGAAACTTGCAAGTTGCCCTCTGACCTAGTAACTGCTAGCACAGCAATATTCATGTTTATGCCTTTTGGAAATGTACTTGAGAAGCAGGTGCTTATCTGCTAGGTCAGGAACGAATGAATGAACAATACTATATTTTGTAAATGTAATGATTTTAGTCAATCAGCTCTGTTTGAAGGATGGGAACATGTGCAGCTGCAGTAATTTAGAGATAAAGTAGACAAAGGATTATTAGAGAAATGAACTGCTAGCATTGTGCTTGAATTAGCCATAGTACCTTGAATGGTAACATAACACGTATCTAACTGGGAGTAATCAAGGCCATGTTGTTTTCCTCAGGAAGTTTCACATAAAAATTGATAAATCAGCAGAAATTCATGGGAAAGATGGTCAGCAGATGATGATGAAAAAGGTGGTAATCTGTTACGTTAGCTTGGTAGACCATAACCAGTTTGAGAATGTATAAAAATGAAAGTATTTCCTGTTTCTGGTTAGACAAACTCTGTATTAGCACGTTTTTGTCTCCTTGCTGCAAGATTAAAGTTCCTTAACCTGAACCTACCGTGTTTTGATCATTTTTAAAGTATATTTTTCCTTTGACAATATATATATATATATATATATATATATATATATATATATATGTGTGTGTGTGTATATTAAACCATTAGAAAAATCATGATAATCTCTGTAGAGCTTTTTGTCTTAACTTGGAATTTAGAATTATATATTTTTTTCAAAGATGACCGCCATTCTGTAGACACTGCATATCTACAGCTCTCCAGATACTCGGAATAAAAATTAACCCTGAGGATATACTGCAAGATTTTCTACACTAATTGTTGGCGATAACTAATCTACTACAACTAAATATCGCTTGAGAGGTGAAAGAACCAGAGGAAATTAAACAAACTCACAGGATTAGATCTGATTGTCTGTCTGACTCTGAACAGAGTATTAAACAAAGGAACTGTCTGACTAGTAACCATGGATATTTACTATTCAGTTATACTAAAGATTTGCTTTGCTTCACAATGTCAAAAGAAGACAAAAGTATGGAAACAACAACAACTAAAACCAAATTATCAGCACTTCAGTCACCAGAAAAAGATTCAATAATAAAAAGGCAGAAGACTACAAAATAGCAGGAACTTTCAAAAGCTGGAATGACAAATAAACCGGATCAACTGGCTAACATGGAAGATATTAAAACTGCTTTGTTACCCATCCAAGAAGCTTTGAAAGAACTATCAAACCAGGTACTCTCTTTTGGTGCCACATGCAGTCAAATTCTTGAAAGGATGGATAAATCAGAAGCTAGAATATCTGAAAATGAGGACAGAATAACATTGCTTACAAAAAAAACAGACATTCACGACCTGGATATTCAGTCTATGCAAAATAAAATTCTGGACTTGGAGGCAAGATCCAGAAGGAACAATATAATTATCAGAGGAATTCCAGAAACTATCCAAAATAATGATTTAATTTCTACCATCATACAAATACTCGAAATATTGTTCAATGACTCTGACATCACCAAACAAATAGTTATAGAAAGAGCCCATAGAGCTCTCAGAGAAACACAAGCCTCAAACATACCTAGACCAGTTTACGTCAAAATACTCAACTACCAGGATGTAAATAAAATAATTCTAACTATTAAAAAGAATGGAGGTTATGTTATATGGCAAAATAATAGAGTTTCTATGGTACAAGATTTACCATTGCAAATAAGACAAGCTAGACAAGCATTATCTCCATACTGTAAGTTCCTCATTGAAAAGAATATCAAATTTCAAATGAAATACCCTAATACATTAATTTTTACAGTTGATGGCTCCAAATATTCCATATCTACAAAAAAAGAAGCAAAAGTTACCTTTTTGAAGATTTTTAAGTCTCTTCCAGCTTCGGAAGCTTGATCTGGCCATCCAGTCTGTTTACAGCAATGTGGATGCTGGGATTCCATGCTTACTACATCTCGAGGCTTTGAAATCCTTTGTTTGTTCTTTTTTCTTCACCAGGCCCCTTGGTAAATGTTTACTTAGTTTCTTTTTGCAGCTCCAGCTCGTCCACGAAGATTTTCCGAACTTTTATGGCTTCTACGAACTGAGTCCCTTCGCAAAGTAACATGACGTCCTTTGGGTGCTGCTGAGGGTCCGCTTTCGAGGTAGCGCATCCGGAAGTCCGTCCGCATAATGGTTCCCCCGTCGCAAACTCGAAGACAAGACTACATGCTCAGGAAGTAGGAAGATCTCTGTGGAAGAAGGGGAAGCTAGTTGGACTGTAAAACGAGCATTCGTGGACATTTAATGTATGTTACATGTTTTATTTCTTTAAAGGGAACTGTGAATCCATTCAGGTAGGATTACAACTGAACTAATAATGTACTGGTTTAAAATGTGTTATTTAACTGATATTTTAGAAGTATGATAGCTTTACCATAGTTATTATTTTTCCTTAGGTAGTTTATCCTGAATGCGGTTGTGTTAATAACATTGTAGTATACTTTATTATTTATTTTTCCTGTATTAATGATGTGTTTTTAATACTGCAAATGTTTAGATAATAAGGGGATTTAGTGTTGGGATAGTTAGTAGATAAAAAGACCAGAAGATATTATATTCTGGCATCTCTAGGAATGTGAAGGCTATCTTCTTTTTATACTGGCATGTGGTTCTGACTGTTTTGGGAACTGTGTTATTTAGTCATCATTTTATAAATTTAATTATATTACCCAGTAAAGTATAGTTAGAGTGCTATTTTTATTCACCTTTTTTGCTGACATTATAATTCTAAATAATTTAGATTATATAAACAAAGTCAGATGTAATACTATACTTAAAGGTTAAACATTTGTTTTCTCTCTCTTCCAGCTAACAATATATATGGTGAATTATCTTGAGGTCAATAATGTTATTGTTTAATAGGGGTACTGTCATATATCTGTTTAGGTTAGATTTAAATATGATAGTTAGTTAACTTAAGGTAATACAACTAATTAGTATAACTAATAATATATGTGAACTATTAGAGAGGTATAATAGTAACTATGAGTGTAGTGAAGACCACTTATTTGATAGGTTTAACTAAATAGTGTGTTCAAGAGCTGTGGATAGTTATCAGTGTTTATTAGGGAATGTTTTGGTTAGGCTTTGTAGAGTTAGATGTAGTTTCTATAGGTTTTTTGCATGTTTTTGATGTTTTATTTTGTAAGATAAAGAATAGATGTTTAGTAAGGTTATTTACCCATAAAAGTTTTAACAGTGTAAAAAACCTATGTATGTCCTGGTCCAGGGGAATAGTGGATAGGCACTGGGTAGGGATGGGATGTCAAGATTGCTTCCAGACATTATATACTGTGCTATTATATTTGAATGTAGTATCATTTCTCAATTTTAAAATATCTTTAAAAGATTTAAAAATCTTAGTATGTGGATAGTAGACTCATGGAATACTAAAGGGCTCCAGAACTTGAAAAAAAGGAAATTATTTCTTCATTTATTTCTCCAGTCAAAGGCATATTTTATTTTATTACAAGAAACCCATTTGACCAATGACCAATGGGCTGTCCTTAAGGATAAGAAATGGATTAGAGAGGTGGTAGCTTCAGAAGGGACAACTAATAGTGCAGGGGTGGCGATTATTATTAAAAATCAGTATCAAGAGAACATTCTAGATTTTAAAATAGACAAAGAGGGAAGATGGTGTTATGTGATTCTTTCATCTATACTTTATGATAAACCTGTGATACTTCTTAATATATATGCCCCATGTACCAATCAACAACTTTTTATAACATCACTTTATTTTATCCTGAATCAATATAATAATTGTTATATAATAATAGGACGTGATTGGAATACATACCAAGATCCCAAATAAGATAAATCAAGTTCACACAGGTCCTTTAATAATCAAGCAGTGATAGCACTACAGGAACTTAAAACAGATTTTAAACTATATGATCCATTTAAATACACAAATAATCAAATTAATTCAAATAACTTTACATTTTATTCAAGTTGTCATAAAATGTGGTCTAGGATTGATTTTTTCTAATTTCAGGCGTACTAATGACTTTTGATCCCTGTGTATCTATACAAGCTCGACATTTATCGGATCATTCTAGGATCACATTAATTTTTAATAAGGACACTAGACATAATATGTGTCTTAGAGGTTATAGTTGGTCTCTAAATCCATATTTATTAAATGAAGGAGATATAATTAAAGAAGTTCAAGAGACCTTTAATCAACTACTAGTTAATCTTTCTAAACACCGGCATCCGTCTGATATAGAATGGGCAATGACCAAAGCACAAATAAGAGGAATCTTTCTTCAAAAGGCTACTTATTATAAGAAAATACAATCTAGAGACATACAAGAATTGGAAACTAAAATTAAATTACTAGATCAGGATTTAATTGGGAACTATAGTAAACAAACTGAAACGGAGTTATTAAAATGTCAAAAAGATCTTTTTTTACTACAAAATAGTAAATTGTCATTTTATGAACAGAAAATACTGGTAAAATATGCTAATCATATACAGACCCCTTCAAAAGCACTAGCGAGTATCATTAATCAATCGAAAATACCTTCTCAAATTTCTGAAATACACTTTAATAATAAAACATATACCAATGCTGAAGACATTATGAATACTTTTGAATTAATATTTTCTCAAATCTATGGTGAACATCAGGAATTATTTATAAATAAGAGCAATAATGATTTTCTGCAGAAGATTATCTTTCCGAAAATTGGTGATGAGTTTCATGTGAATCTAGTCAAACCAATTTCCTCAGAGGAGATAACAGATACAATTAAGAATTTGAAGCCATATAAAGCTCCAGGACCGGATGGTTTGACTACGGAATTTTATAAAACTTTTAGTGATATATTGGGGAAAATACTTCCACATGTATTTAACTATATAATCAATAATAAAATTAATGATCCACACTTTAATGCTTCGAAAACAATTCTTATACCTAAAGAGAATGCTGATCTGCAAAATCCAGATAACTATAGACCCATTTCACTTTTGACTATAGACATGAAAATTATGACATCTATTTTGGCTAATAGATTGAAGAAGGTAATTAACCTGATAATATCAGATGAACAAGCTGGTTTTATAAATGGCAGACAAACTACTGATAATACGTTATCACTTCATACACTAATTTCTTATGCCACTCATAGAAATCTTAATGTTTATGCACTCATAATTGATGCTCAAAAAGCTTTCGATAGAGTTAATTTGGAATTTTTGTTTGGTATTTTATCATATTTCAACATACCCCAAGACTTTATTTTAACATTAAAAAAATTATATAACAATCCCTAAACAAATATATTCATTAATAAAAATTTCTCAAAAAGAATACAAATTAAGAATGGTACCCGTCAAGGATGTCCGTTATCTCCTATATTATTCAATCTATATTTAGAACCATTATTTCTACATATCAAGCAAAATATCTATCATAATGCTCCAATAATATATGGTACGAAAATATCCATGGCTGCTTTTGCGGATGATCTTAATATTTACTGTACGACGCCTGTTTCAGATACCAAGAAAATATTAAAAGCAGTGGAAGACTTTGCAAAAATATCTAATTACAAAATAAATTTAAAAAAAAACAAGTTATTTCCTTTAAAGACGCCTACACCCTTTTCGCTTTTACCATTGGTAGGTCAGTTAAAATCCGAAGAAAAAATAAAATATTTGGGTATTGTTTTTTCAACAGATAATTGAGACTTTTATGTGAACAATGTTAAGTTAATTTGGGATCATATAGTGTCTGATTTAAAAAGATGGAATAATTTGAAATTACCAATAATGGCAAAGACCTCAATTATTAAAATGAACGTACTCCCCAAAATATTATATATTTTTAGAGCTACTCAAGTCCAAATTTCTAGGAAATTCTTCAAACAACTTCATACGAAATTAGGTAGATTTGTATGGGAACCTAGAAAAACTAGAATATCTTATGATAAACTGATGACTCCGAAAAACAGGGGTGGTTTAGACTTACCAAATTTTGAAGCATATTATTTAATAATAAATGCTAATAGAATTCTAAGAGTGGTTAACTTTGACAGGTCCAGTCCTAAATGGTCACCCAAGTGGTTGATTCTGAATCACAAACATGCTGCTGGGTTGGGTATTAATTGTAAGGCATTACCTTTTTTAAATAAAGATACCCTTAAAATGTACGCTCTGATGGAAGATATCAGAGTATATATAATATCAGTACAAAGTCTGTTTAACTCACTAAACCTCTTACAATATATGATGACTTTCCAACCATTTCATAAGAACCCGAATTTGAAAATTGGTAATCAACTGATAGATCTTAAAAAATTCCCACTTACAAGTGAGTTAACCATACTTGATTTATATCCTTTTCTTGGTATCTCAATACACAACATGTTAAGAGAGATGAATCTTCCTAACTCGTATTTAATTATAATGAGACAGTTAAAGGATATTTCAATAAGTTATTTTAGTAACTTTAAAATTAAAGAAGAAGACTTAACCATTTGCCTAAACTTATGGCAAACTCTTATGCAGGACTGCAAATATATAACAGCTTCATATAATTTGATAAAAGACGTGAAATATAATAACCAAATACTCTTATCTAAATACTGGAAGGAGAAATTATTACCGATTGATGATAGTAAAATATTGAAAGCAATTAACTTAACCCTAAAATCAGTATCTCTTCAAAAGTTATTATTTACTCAGTTGATGATATTTAATAACACTTATTACACTCGTCTCACTCTGCATAAATTCAACTCTAAAAATTCACCTAAATGTTCATATTGTATAGATCAAATGGCTGACCTTTTACACATGTTCTGGAGTTGTAAATGTATTTTCAAACTTTGGAATTCTTTAAAAATTCAATTACAAAAAATGGGTTATCAACAGTCTACACTTTCTTGGGAGTTTATGATTCTTCATATTCCTCCGAATAATTTGGATAGATCCCAAATGATCATACTCATAAATATTTTCCTGTTAATGAAGCTTTATATAGCTACAAATTGGCTGAATCCATCCCAGACTTCATGGGAAAACTTTAAAAGTGTAGCGATAAAACATATTTTAGCACATAAATTACTAATTAAAGATCATAAGAAAAGTATAAATAACACAAAAATATGGGAGCAAATCTTTAACATTGTGTTAGCTTAAGGTTCCAATCCACTTTTCCCCGGGAAGTACATACTTAATATGGAGGTTAGTATAGATAAGCCTTATATTGATACTAGATTTGTATTTTCTCTTTCTTTAATACTCATCTAGAAGTTTATATTAATGTATAATGATTGTATGTAACTGTTGGAAGCATTCATGTATATAATGTACATATGTTGTAGTATTGTATTAACATTTGGAAAAGAATAAAGATTTATTATTGAAAAAAAAAAAGGAATTTAGAATTATATGAACTTATCACTCAATAGAGAGAATCCATAATTGGTAGGTAGTGCTCACTGGCAAATTTGTTTTCAATTTCACTTTGCCTCCTCCTCTCAGTATATTTAATAAACTGCTGCTCTTGTGGTTCAAAAAAGTCAATAAGTAAATGCACGTAAGTGAAACTTGTGTCGAAATGTATCTTTTGTCAGCCAATCTCCAAATCCCCAATAAGACTCCCTACTGGCACAGCTATAGAGTTCAGTCCTTAGCCAGGGTTCCAAGCCACGTCTTCCAATACTCTATCCAACCAGTGTTTCATGTCCCTGCCCAAGTAGCTGACACACACTCTTGGAGATTTGATTAACATGCATGCACACCGGAGAAAGGCTAACACAGGTTTACTAACTATGCCCTCTTCTGCCCAGACTATAAGGTAGTTATCACTGGCACCGGAACCCCTTATTATCTACTTTAAGGCCCTTAACAAAGGGTGTCCAATCTTACTGTGTAATGTTACTATAAATACAAATGGTAGTTTGACTAAGAGCAAGGCCATTAATAGTGGCCCATGTAGTGTCACCAAATAAATATGCAAGTACTCTTAGAACTTAAATATCTCTAGACAGATCAACCACAATGAAAAGTTTAAATATATTTAATAATAAATATTAAAAGAACACAAAATAGCCAGCATATATTAACAGTGACAGCAGAGTTCAAAATCACAGGAAATATTTAAAACAACATTGCAGGTCAGTCTCAAATAAATAGAGAAAAACATCTAAATTAAGCTTTGCTATATTCATGACTATATCTAAGAGAATTAATATAACCTAGAAACTTACTCAGAGCAAGGCAAATGTGTGGTGAATGGATCTTGTCAGGTTCAAGACAGAATACAGAATGCTGAGTCTCTCTCAGAGAGTTCTTAAATTAATATCTCAGATATTACTGGTGGGATAGCTTGCAGAATGACATAATTTCTTGTCATCTGACTCTATCTCATGTAAAACTACCAGTTCTGAAAGTTAGAAGTATTTAACATTCACCTGTCAACATAAAGAGACAAGAGCTTTTCCTCAGATCTGTGTAGCTGTTGGAAGTCATAAAATAATAAAACACTTCCTCATCTCAAGCCTAGTAAATATTTCCTGTCTCTTGGTGTCATAAAGTAATTTCATTTCAGCTATTTTTCTGAAGTTTTGCTCGAATGCAGTTAACCCCCTATGTTCCAGTTTCCACTGTTACAATATATACATTTAGACAGTTGCAATAGTGTATGTACATTTCTGTTCTCTTCCAGCAGGGCACACTGTGGATCCATTTTGAAGCTCAATACTTTATAAAATATCTTTTCAACACACATGTCTGTACAAACCTAGTTTGATATATACATGAAAAATAGTTCTAATACATTTGTAACACAAGAATCTTACATGAAGCATGTTTCATTCACAAGTGACAAATAACCATTTACAAAATTCCAGACAACTGTGCTGGCAGTATCTCCCTTTGTCATACTTCTATATGAATCATGTTGATATTCACAAATGAATAAAATTATTTAAACATTCCAGACAGCTGGGCTGGCAGTATCTCCTTTCATCACAAATAGAATTATCTTCTTTGTGCGTAGAATCGAAACTTAAACCTGCTGTGTCCTTAGCTCCTAGGAGTTTGAAGGATACTGCTCATTTTTTGACATCTTTACATGAGTTTATATCAATAACTACACTAAATGAGCATTCTATGTTTGCTACTTTAGACATTAATAATTTATTCATTGTCATTCCAAACGAGTTTGGAATTAAAGCTGTTGCAAATTTTTAAAACACATGGTTCCTTTGAGAACAAAACCATAACACAGATTCTTTCACTACTACAACAATGTTTTTGCATTTGGTAATGAATATTATTGGCAATGTTAGAGAGTTGCCATGGGTACTCCATTTGCAAACTTCTATGCTAATATGGTCCTCACTGATTGGGAAGAAACTACAATCTTTAACACACTGATCATGAATGGAAACAATATTTAGTCTATTATTCTAGGTTTTTGGATGATGTTTTTATTCCTTAGATGGGTACGTTAGATGATCTGAAAAGATTTATGTGTTATTTGGAATCGACAACCCAGTTTCTATGCTTCACCATTCATTCCCAATCTACTGATTTAGATATCTTGGATGTTAGATTCACACTGGGATCTGCTAATACTATACACACATCTGTTTATAGAAAATCATGCTGGAAAAATAATCTATTGACATATGATAGTATGCATCCAAGGCATACTTTTAAAAACATGGTAAAAGGCCAAACTTTAATGATGTCTAGATTATGTACAGATGATGACATGTTTGAACAGAAGACAGAATGTTTTGCATCCAGGGGCTGCCAAGAGGATAAAGGTAATCATATTATTTAGAAGAGTAAGAATTGTAGGAATACCAGCACTGCTCCTTGGTTTTCTAGTAAAGGAGTTTCTAATAGATCTGCTCCCAATAATCATCATGATGATGATGATGATAAACTGAGAATATTCATGAAATATAGTAGTGATATTGGAAGTATTTGCAACATCTTATGTAATAATTGGAAGATTTTGTTAATGGATGATACAATCAGCAATATTGTGGGAGAGAATCCATTATTCTTTACTTTTAGGCATAATAAGAATTTGAAACATATGCTTTGCACAAGTCATGGCTTGAGAACTGAAGTTGTCCCTCTTTGCAAAAGGATTGGGATTTTTCCTTGTAGATATTGCAAAGCATGTTCATCTATATTGACCAGTAATATTTTTATACATCTGGTTTCTCACAGAAATTACTCCCTGAGGTTGTATGCTGATTGTCAGTCAAGCAATGTAATGTATTTGGCTAAGTGCAGCTCATGTGCTTCTTTCTACGTGGGAAGACTAATTGTCGATTGAAGCAAAGGATTTCACAGCGCTTATCAGCAGTACATTTACAAACTTAGCACATGTCATATCAACATATAAAGGTTAATAAAGGACATTATTTTTCTTTTTTTGGTGCTACAGGTGATAAAAGAGAGCCTGAGAGGGGCAATCTTATTATCTTACTGAGTCACATGAGATCCATTGCATAATGGAATTGTGGGCTGGCAGAAGCCCTGGTTTGAATGGGATGATCCCACTTAAACCTATTTTGAAGGGGCATAGGCCTTCTTGTCAATCCTAATTGATTGCTGGTTATTTAAATAGCCTGCGTTGTCTAGTGTTTAAAAATCTGATGCAGGGATACACTCCCAAAAGTGCTTATTTCTTTTTATACATGGTGGTTTTGATTGTTTTATTAAAGTACTTTGCACAGTTTTAATCCTGGTGGTTTGAAAGGATTTTTCTGCAATTTTATGTATTTGTACCACATTGGACTTTTGGTGTCTCTTTGTTTGGTAT
This sequence comes from Protopterus annectens, assembly GCF_019279795.1. NCBI lineage: Eukaryota > Metazoa > Chordata > Ceratodontiformes > Protopteridae > Protopterus > Protopterus annectens. The sequence goes on along the minus strand of NC_056746.1, from coordinate 1,021,873,128 downwards.
TGTTGCTCTTCTACCCACTAAAATAGTTAATAGGAGGCAAAGTTCAAGTGAGTGTACCTCTTGGTGGTCCCTAAATGACATAGTGACTTTAGGTCTCTTTTTAGCAGGTGACTATAACATAACAAAGATTTACTACACAATATCCTAGTGTATAGGCATTAATTCAGGAGTTTGTGGCAATGCTGGGGCTCTTTCTGAACAAAGATAGAGTGGTATTCATAAGAAATGCTACAGTCAGTAGTCTGCAGTCAGCAGCCCCTGCAGTGCCATGCAACAGGTCCCAAATACCTCCACCCCCAAGAATTTGGGTATAATTTTCATATGGTCCTAGACACAATTTCATTTCTTTGTTTTCTGGTTTTAAGTTTTTTTAACAGTCTATATCTGTTTTGCTACGCTCTTTAAGTCTATCGTCAATAATTGCAATACAACGCTGTACTGCATTTTCCAATGTATGTCTGATCCAAGCTACTGAATTAAGGCAGTTTTAGGCCATTCAACAACAGAATTTCCCTGGCCTGTTTTGTTGTGTTCTTAATTGTGTTGTATTTCTTATTGTTCCTCCCTCTCCTGTTTCATTGGTTGCTATCAGTAAACACCAAACAATCATTTTGTGAAGTTAACCACCTTAAGCTATTTAAATTATTTCACCCTCCTGCTGTATTCCTGAGATCAGAATATTGAGTGCCCACCAAGGTTACATCCTCTCTTTCATACATTCCTAGCCATTTATTGCACAATTCAGCGCCCAGCAGTATTAATCCAGTTTTGTTTTTCAATCTTACTTTTAAAATCTGCAATATCTAGGGCAAGACTACCAGTCATCAGGGAGTCTTCTGTACAGCATGTATATTTTGCCATAATTACTTAAAACCCCTTCTACATTCACTCTAACTTCATAAGGTGGTATTCATAGTCCCCAGCTCCATATGTTAATCCACAAACAGCGGTGCAACATCCTTATGCAAATAAAGTCAGCGGTGGTCATTCATGCTGACTATGGAAACATGTAGGCATTTTGGTAAGCATGCCTCCTTAAAACAAAAGTGCAATGTACTTTGGGCATAAGCATTAGGGAAAGAGTTACTAAGATGATAAGGCAACTTAAACATTGACGTATTACTGCGATTCATAGAGATAAACTGGGCCTTATTTGCATACACAGCCCACAAAGGACCCTGAACTTACATGTGTAAGAACCATATTACTTGGGGAATACTTGAGTTAAAAGGCAACTTAATTAGCGAACCACAAACTTAGTGAAGTAATAAAAAATTAAACTAAGGCAAAAGTTTAGTTCACTATAAGAAATGTTTTTGTTTTACTCATATGATGGGCAATATACAATGGCTTTAATAAATATTGTAAAGCTGTCATTTGTAAATATAAAATCATTACAGCGGCAGTGGAAATGTGATTGCTGAGGAAAATAATATATTGGTGCCATTTGTAGTGCATGCGCATACATGGTCAAATTACTGAAGGGATTACCATGGAAACTGGTGCCATTTAATGCTTGTGCATACATGGTCAACCTACTGAAGGCTTCACTATGGAAATTGGTGTAATTTAAGTGCTTGTGCATACATGGTCAGATTACTGAAGGGAGCACTGAGGAAATAATGTATATGGGTGTAATTTAGTGCTTGTGCATACATGGTCAAACTACTGAAGGGATAAATGAGGAAAATATTTTATATGGGTATCATTTAATGTTTGTGCGTACATGGGGGTTGTGTCAATATATATATATATATATATATATATATATATATATATATATATATATATATATATTTTTTTTATTTATTTATTTTATTTTATTTTATTTGTAGTTGGTTTACCTGGATAGTCCACTGGGCCAATATGAACCCGTTTTCAATGGAGTCCTGGGGAGAAAAGCTCAAGAAAGAAGGGTTACAATATGTGTTACGATGTTTACAAAATTATGCAGTTTGAGCATCAAACAATGTTCACAAATTATGCAGTATGATCATGAGACAATATTTACAAGTTATGCAGTTTGAGCATCAAACTGGTGGTGAAACAATACAGAAAATACAGAAGTATACATTGCATTATTTACAAGATTATGCAGTTAGAGAATACCATTCAGAAGACAGTTACAGACAGTTACAGATGATATAGACTAGAAACTGGAAAACATTTCTGAAAAAATACTGAGAAGTCCTTACTTGTGAGGCAGAAGCAAGCATGTTGTTGGAAAAGAGGGAGAGAAGGTAAGGCAGTGTAGTATTAAGATGGATGGGAGAGGAGGTAATGCAGTATAGTATTAAGATGGATGGGAGCAAGAGCATTCCCATTGGGGTAGTAGATAAGAGTGAAGAGATTTTTTGAATGAATAGTGGTTGGAAGTGGTACGAATGGCTGGAGCTAGAGAGCTCCAGAGACGTGCTAGACCATAGGATAGGAGGTTTTTACCTGGGGGACGAGTAGGTTTGTATAACTCAATTAGGTTTTGGTTATTAGTTCTGAGAGCTCTGTTGGGAAGATGCATTTTAAAGGCAGAGGAAAGGGATGGACAAAGGGAGGGTTTGAAAATGAGCTTATGAGCTAGAGAAAGTTGAGTATAGCTGAGTTGATTGGTTAGTTCAAGCCAGTTTAGTTTGTGGAGAGAAGAGCAGTGATGGGTAGATGCTTTGTGACTGTTTGCGAATTTGGCTATTTTGTTGTAGCATGAGGAAAGTTGTGTTTTGAGGGAAGATTGAAGGCTAGTTAGGAGTGGGGCTCCATATAGAAGAGAGGGGATAAGGAATGTAGAACAGAGTGTGATTTTAGTTGAGGGTGTAAGGTATCGATTTTGTCGGTAGAGCATGCCTAGTTTTTGATGAGTTTTTTTGATATTAAGTTGTATGTGGGAGTTGAATTTGAGTTGACTGTCAGTTTGTACCCCAAGTAACTTGGTCTCTGGCACCAGTTCCAAGGATGTGTTGCTGTTGCTGGTGATAGAAAAGGAGTTTGTGTTGAAAGAGTTGCGTTTAGAAGGGGTAAATATCATTAATTTGGTTTTAGAGGCATTGAGAGCTAGGTGGTTTGCTTTCATCCATTGTTCAGTGATTGAAAATGCGTCTTGTGTAAGTTTTTGGAGTACTGGGAGGGTTGTGGCTGACCAGATAATTGTTGAATCATCTGCATATTGAATGATATTGGAAAATGGGATAGAGTTGTGGAAGTCATTTATGAATATATTAAACAGAAGAGGACCTAATATGGAACCTTGGGGGACTCCTGTAGGGGTATTAAGGAATGAGGAGGTGGCTTTTTTCCATTTGACTGCTTGAAATCTATTAGATAAGTAACTAGAGAACCAATTCAGTGAGGAAGGTGATAAGTTAAGTTGGGAGAGTTTAGTTAAAAGTAGTTTGTGAGAAATAGTGTCAAAGGCCTTTGAGAGATCCAGTAGCAGGGTAGAAACAATGTTGCCAGAGTCCCGTGCTTTATTAATGGTTTCTGAGAAGGAAAGGAAGGCTGTCATGGTGCTATGGCCGGGTCTAAAACCATGTTGGGTTGGAGTCATCAGGTGATTGTCTAAGAGGTAAGGTGCACCGCTATCAGAGAAGTAGTGGGGGTGGGAGACTAAAATCCAGTCTAGAATGCTACCATTTGAAGGCACATATATATATTTTATATATATTTTTAACAGCATATATATTTTTAACAGCATCACAAGTTTGTGCATTGCAAAGTCGATATAAGATATAATGCTTTTAACAATAGCGGTGTATATCGTGCAGGTATTGGACTATGAATCACAAGAACATGTCATTAGCATATGCCACTTTACACAATTTCTCATTTACATCTCATTATACTTAATTTGCTTACAATCATGGGCTTTCTGTGTTATTGTAAGTGATATGAAGAAATGGCTCTTGAGGGTAATCATAGCAGTATGGAGAATGAATGGTGGCCTAACTACAGTCAGTTACAGACATCGTGGTTATCAGTGCCGCTTTCATGCAATAACTATGAGTACCACCCATAATCACTGGATACGATGGAAGGTCAACCTACTAGTTTTACCACTGTTGCCAGCCTTTTAACACTTGGTCTCCTAAGAAAGTGCACAGACTGACTTATGCTCACAGATGATGAGCTTATATTCAACACTAATAATTACATCTGTGTGAGGTGAAAATACCTAATTAATCTGGAAGCTTACCTCTCTCCACAAACTTGCCCAGTAAGCTTTATACATCCTAATACATTAGCATAGCTAGGGTGGAGTGAGAGGGGCAATCACCATGGCAGCAAAGTGTTGGGGGCTGCAATCAGCCAATCCTTATGTCTTATGCAATGAGTGGTCAAACTTGAGCACTGCATCATACCGTGTTTGGTCTAAACCGTATCAATTGCTTGCTACATTGTAACATTTTGCTCCAGTTTAAAAATAACAAAAAAAAAAAACAAAAACAAAAAAAAGCTTTTTTTTAAACTAAAGCCTGAGCGATATTGCTCTCCATGCAGGCAGGGTATAAACTGTAGCAAGCTGTTCGCTACATTTGTAGTAAATAGCTTGCCAAAGTTTATAGGAAGACATTTGTTTCTCATGTAAAACTTGAGTGCTGTAGCACTCCGTGCAGGCAAGGTATAATTTCTAGCAACTGTTTGATGCATTTGTAGCAAACTGTTTGCTCATTTGCTACATTTGTAGTAAAGAATTTGCTACAGTTTATTAGAAGAAAATGTTATTATTATTTCACTTAATAAAATGGAGGAGAGTCAGGGTAGATCACAGAAAGTGGACCTCTGTGGCTAGTCAAGAGAGGGGTGGTGTAAATCTAGCCACTTCACTGACATTTTTCTTTTGCTCTTTAACAGAAGACCAGAGCTGTGTGTGGATCTGTGCCAGCTATGCTTCTGCCTTCATAAATCACATCATAATGTCTTGTGCTGAGGCTGTAAAAAGAATTACTTCCGATACCAACTAGGAAAAAAACTACAATTCTTTCACCATAAATTTGGTCACTCGTCTACCTCAGACATACCTTACATATAGTTAACATATGCAAAAATCACACTAAATCTACCTCTTTAAACCACAGCAGCAATATAAATGTCTTAATAATAGGTAATTATATTATCATGCTCACTGACTTATCACTCATGTGGCTGGAAAAGGAAAGTATTGCAGTGAGTTGTCTTTCAAATGCCAGGATGTCTAATATAACAAGAACCCTAAGGACTTTAAATTTTGACAAAGGGTGAAGATATATGTTGAAGTAAGACCAGCTGGCATAATGATTAAGGTCTTCATCTCTCATGCACAAGGTGCAAGGTTTGATCCTGACCTGTGCCTAATGTTTGTTTTGAGTTTATATGTTCTCCCTGCATCTCTGTGGGGTTCCTCCCACATCTGAAAATCAAGCCGTGTGTTTCCATCTCACACTCACCAAAGAATGTAGCTGTAAACAGCAGCACAGACTCTACATGGTGCCTTATAGACAGAAGAGTTGCATAGACCAACCACTTTGGGCATCTAATGTGGTGTGCAGTATCCTCAAGCTAGGAGAACACAAATGCATGCTAATCCAACTTATGCCATGGACCATGTGCTCCTAATATGTGCCTGCCATAAAGCCTAGCAGCCTTGGGTCAACAAGCTACTAGCTGACTCATTTCCAGTTGGCCAGATTGGGTTACTTGGGATAGCTCTGTTGAGTGAAAGCTGGACATAAAATCAATCAATCTGTCAAACATGAATTAAGAATTGATACACTCAATGTAGGCTCACTGACTGGATGGAGCTTGGAATTGGATGGCATGATGGTAAGGAGGAGGCTGGACTTGAGTTGGGAACTGTAGAGAGAAACAGAATTCAGAAGGCAGCGAGGGATGTCATCAGAATTAGTGACAGACTTATTGCAACCAGACTCCAGTCTAATGAAAGCACAGTATTCATAATCTTAGCCTATGCCCTATGACAGGGTTGTGATAGTGAGGAAAAGAATGCATTCAGACAGCAGTTGCAAGGCAACATGGACTGTTTCTGATAACTGGTGACTTGAATGCACATATCGGGTAAGACAGAGGAGAAATGTCTCTTGAGGGTAATCATAGCAGTATGGAGAAAAAGGCATATCCCAGATGACAGGTGAATAAGCATGCTAGTGCCAGTGTACAAGAACAAATGCAGCATTCACAGCTTGCGGCAGTATAGTGGCATCAAACTACTATCACACTGCAAGAAAGTTCTGGAGAGGGTGACTGATAAACAACTACACAGAGTAGCAGAAAGTAAGATGGGAGATGAGCGATTTGGATATAGATTAGGGTGCAACAGAACTGACCCAATTTTTGCAGTGAGACAGATATTCGAGAAGAAGCAAGAAATGATGAAAGATTCCTGCTGGGCATTCCTGGACTTGGAGAAGCATATTGCAAGGTCCCAAGAAAACTGATTTTGGCAGTTGTGCAGTGGTTTGAAGTCCCAGAAACATTGGCAGAAGTAATGCAAGCTATGTACAGTGACCCAATGACTCAAGTACAAACAGTGTTAGGTCTCACAGAGGGGAGCCCAGTAGGATTGGGTGTGCATCAGGGTTCAACTCTGAGCCTACTGCTGTTCATACTGGTGATGGACTAGATTAGCAAACAGATCAGAGGGGGCAGATCAAAAATGTTGCTCTCTGCAGATGATATGGCATTACAGGCACACTCTGAGCAAGAATTTTAGCAAAGGATAGGAGAATGGAATGCAAAACATAAGGCACATAGGATGAAACTGAGTACAGAAAAGACTGTTCTTTCTTCTTCTTCTTCTTTTGACTGCTCCTGTTAGGGTTCGCCACAGAGGATCATCTGTTTCCATTTCTTCCTGTCCTCTGCATCTTGCTCTGTCACATCAACCACCTGCATGTCCTCTCTCACCACATCCATAAACCTTATCTTAGGCTTTCCTCTTTACCTGTTACCTGGCAGCTTCATCCTTAGCATCTTTTTACCAGTATACTCTGCATCCCTTCTCAGCACATGTCCAAACCAATGTAATCTCCAAACCTTCCAACCTCGCTGACCCTCTAATATACTCATTCCTAATCCTGTCCACCCAGTGCAAATCTTAACATCTTTAACTCTGCCACTTCCAGCTCTGACTCCTGCCTTTTTGTCAATGCCACTGTCTCTAACCCATATAACATAGCTGGTCTCACTACCCTCTTGTAGACCTTCCCTTTCACTCTTACTGGTACTCATTTGTCAGAAATTACTCCTGACACTCTTCTCCACCCATTCCATCCTGCCTGTACTCTCTTCTTCACCTCTGTTCCACACTCACTATTACTCTGCACTGTTGAGCCCAAGTATTTAAACTCATCCACCTTCACCACCTCTACTCCCTGCATCCTCACCATTCCTCTATCCTCCCTCTCATTCACACACATATAGTCTGTCTTAGTCCTGCTGACCTTCATTCCTCTTCTCTCTAGAGCATATCTCCACCTCTCCAGGGTCTCCCCCACCTCACTACAGATCATAATGTCATCTGCAAACATCATAGTTCACGGGGTCTCCTGTCTGATCTCGTCTGTCAACTTGTCCATCACCATTGCAAATAATAAAGGGCTCAGAGCTGATCCTTGATGTAATCCCACCTCCACCTTAAATGCATCCGACACTCCCACCGCAGACCTCACCACTGTCACACTACCCTCATACATATCCTGTACCACTCTTACATACTTCTCTGACACTCCCGACTTCCTCGTACAATACCACAACTTCTCTCTAGGTACCCTATCATATGCTTTCTCTAAGTCCACAAAGACACAATCCAACTCCTTCTGACCTTCTCTGCACTTCACAGAAAAGACTGTTCTATTAGTAGCAAAATGGAGAAATCAAAAGAAGCTGAGAATTGAAATGGAAGGAAAATAGTGGAACAGGTTAACAGCTTCAAGTATCTGGTAGGGATGATTGAGGAAAAAGGAAGTTTAAATGAGAAGGTCATAGCTAGATTCAGCAGGACTGCAGGCAATTAGCACAGAGTGTCAATTGCAGTATATGATAGATGTGCAAGTGTAGAAAACAGTCATGCAACCAGCACTACTGTATGGTACAGAACCTGGGCAATGAAGACAGAGACATTGAGGAAGCTAGAGGTGATGGAGATGAAGTGGCAGAGAAGTTTGGCAGGATGCACACTGTGCTTCAGATGAAGAAATGGGGACATCAGAGCAGAAGCCAAAGTAGCTCCAATTGCAGAAAAGATTAAAGAGAATAGATTATGATGGTTTGGACATGTGCAAAAAAGCAGGAGACAGTCTGGTAAAGAAGATTTGAAACAGGCAGGAAGAGGTCAAGAGCAAATGATGGTTTCCAGAAGAGATGGATGGATTATGTGAGGCAAGACTTTCAGCATGAGCTCCAAAGAAGGCAGGAGAGTTGCGTTGAATAGAGAGTGATGGCAACAATTGGCATAACACCCTGATTCCATGTAGAATATGGGGAAAAGGGGGTTGATGAAGGGGGTTGATGATGACGATTACATGCTGGAGTGAATGAGACATAAAACCCTGAGGACAAGCAGTGAGATGTGTGGACTTTCTATGCATGTTACAAATGCAAATAAGACTCTTTTCCTGAGTGGAATCCTTCCATCATCTCAAATGATGCCTGGAAACAAAGAAACACTAATTACCATCAATTATTGGTTAAATAGCTGGTGTCATTTCAGAGGTATCCAGTGAGTATCTGCATGAGTCAAGATGCTTGACAGTCCAGCTTTCTTTTATAAGAATGGCCTGCACTCTTGTTCTAAGGTTTCTGTATACTAGCTAAATACTTTACTGCTCCCCAGTGTCTTTTCAGGCAGACGCCAATCAATGGATATTCATACATAGCTAACCAGCAGTCCCAAAATCAGATCACATTATGGTGTCTCTCCTCAATACCAAAAGCCTAAACAATAAATTACCTAATTCTGGCACAATCCTGCATTTAGAAAAAATCCACGTCTGCAGATTACTGAAACTTAATTTATATGTAAAGAGAGCACTTACTCCTTCCCTTTTTTTGTGCTTTCATGCCTTGAGACCCCATATCAACTGTGGTGGAGTCTCTGTATTTGTCAAGGGACAGATTATCTTCAGGCAGATCTATACGAACGCATAATCTGAACTTATCGAACTGCAGATCACACTAGGAAGGATTAATTATCAATCACCAGCTTTTTACAGACCATATTCTTTGAATCCTGATGATTCCTCAATGTTTAAAATGATCTTCCTATTAGCAAAATCACTATTATTTTGGGTGACTTTATCTACCCTTCAATAAACTGGAGCACCTATACCTCCAATGTAGGGTATGCACTAAAATTCCTAGACTTAATAATCAATGGCTCATGTATAGAACCCACATGGTGAGAGTTGCAGGCTCTATGTCCGACTCTAAGCCGGTTACAAATGGTATCCCCCAGGGCTCAGTCCTAGGACCCCTCCTGTTCTGTATATACTTCTCAGAGGTACAAGTAAGCATAGGAGAACTATGGCTGATGAAGTTCGCAGACGACTGCAAACTAGGGGCCATAACTGATTCCCTGGCTGATACAGACACCCTCCAGAAGGGTCTAACTGAGACAGATACCTGGTGTCAAAATCATGGCCTCAAACTAAATGCCAGAAAGTGCATAGTCATCCCCTTTGGAAAAACCAAAGTACCCACGAACTACCACATAGTTGGTAGTCCTCTAAATACAGAAAATGTAATAAGGGATCTGGGGACCCAAGTAGATAGTAATCTCTCCTTTGATAATCATATTGCCAAGGTGGTTAGAAAATCCTTCTATGTGGCCCACCTAATCGCAAAAGGATTCGCATCTAGAACAAAAGAGGTTATTGTGCCTCTCTACTCATCACTCATTAGACCCATCATAGAATACAACACCCCATTTGGGATGTACCTTGCAAGACACCTGCAACAGCTGGAAAGACCACAAAAGTACCTCACCAAGAGGATTACTGGCATCAAACAGATGCCCTATGCATCCCAACTCAAGAAACTCCAGCTGTACTCGGTTGCATACTGCTTAATCAGAGGTGATCTCTGCCTGACATACAAGGCCATGTCCAACCCAGAATTGATGGACATGCTCCACCTAAAAAAAAAACATATCCCGGAGAGCCACATGTTCTAGAGATATAAACCTCACCACAACGATAAATAGGACATGCTGGAGAGATAGATTCCTGTCCCAGAGACTCCCCATGCTTTGGAACAGGATTCCAATATATATCAGGCAGAGCCCCTCACTAACACCCTTCAAGAGAAACCTTGACGGGTGGATGGGAAACAGAAAATTTACCCCGGGGATCACTGCAGTGGCTCTGCTGGACAGTGGCACAGGGAACTAATGGCTCTGCTGGACAGGAGCACATGGAACTAATCTAAAGGGGTGGTGAAAGCCAACACATTCTGGCGAGGCTTATAAATGCCCTTGGGCAGATAGCCTAGTACTTACCTATGAACCTATAATATTACTCTTAAATGGTGGTTAAATAATCAGTAGAGAATATTGCATTCTTGGCTTGATTCTTTCAGATATGGTTGCCTCTTGCACTACTCCTCTGGTATCTCATTTCTCAATGACGTTTGACCACAAGTTTGTGATCTTCTCCTTTAAACTTCCCAAAGTCCGTAGAGTAAAGTACATTGAATTTATAGACTACAAATGTGCCAATTTCAACATACTCTGTGAAGAAATATCAGAATTCACTTATGACTGCACCTTCCAATTCCTTGATACAGCAACAAGCTACAGTAAGGAATTCTACAGCTGCTTAGAAAATAACATAGAGCTAGCAGGCCATAGCATAAACAAATAGCATGAGACATTCAAAAACTAGCTACCCTGCTAGTCCTCCACCATAGATAAATTATATGACACAAAAAGCGTCCTTGAATTATTTAGTAGATCCAAACCCATTCTCAAAGATTACTATGATGTCCACTAAAATAGCCTATGAACAAGTTGGTCTCTGGAGACAAAGATAACTATAAAACCTTTTGCTATGGTAGGAAACTATGAAACATTACCCTACATTGCTCTGAATGTATCTATAATGACACCGCTTGTTCTGACCCAAATGATATTGCCATTGTCCTGCAAACAAATTTTTTTCCAATTTCACCTCCAGGACTTCTACCCAAATCCCTGAAACACACCACATTGTTTAATTAATATTATGCAATGACTGACCATTAGTATTCAAAAACGAGCATGCTGATTGGACAGCCCAGCCAGCATGCCCATTGTAAATTGAGCATATACCAATGGGAAAAAGTCCGGTCACCCGGACTTTCTTTTATTACTATATGCTACGGAAACTTTACTTTTTTATTTATAAAAAACAAAAGTTTCAAAAATTGGAGACTTCAAAAGAACAAGACTGATGGATGGAGAAAAATACAAGGATAATCAGGTACGTTATACAAAACTAGAGAAATGTATATTAATTATCCTTATATTTTCATGTCTGTCTCGCTCTATTGAAGTCTCCCATTATTGCTATAATACATAATACCTTAACAGTAAACATGTCACAAACGGGAAAAAGGAATCTGTACTGTGAAATGAAGGCCTCAAAAGTGACTGGTGTTTTAAGTAAGTCACTTCCCCGTCTGTGGCTCCTCATACTTAAGGTTTAAGGATAACATTCTGATTACTTTTTCTTCAAAGTACATTGTGTGTGTGTGTCTGTGTGTGTGTGTGTGTGTGTGTGTGTGTGTGTGTGTGTGTGTGTGTGTGTGTGTGTGTGTGTGTGTGTGTGTGTGTGAACACAGCCTAATCAAACACCAGATGATAAGTTCATTCAAATAGGGGGGGGCAGACAGCCTTGGGAACTGACTGCTACTTTCTTGACTACTGCTCTGTAGAGATGCTCATAGAATTGCAAAAGTTAAACTGCCGCCTTTATAAAACTGAATAATTTCTGAAAATAAGGAAGCAAGTATCTACACATCTCAGTGAACTGTTGAGCACTGTCCTCCTACAAACAGATAACTACAAGAGGCGGAAAAAGGGAAGTGCAAGACACTTTGCCTGCATAACTAAACATCCTAAGTTATCTAGTTTGCAGATTAACAACTAGTTTATCAGAGTTTAAAGGACATTACTCATGATGTGCAGAGAACCTGGTGCTCAGAGTATGAAGTGACAGTCAACTTACAGCCCTGTTTAGTTGTGACAGGTGTCTACACTATTCAGATACGTGGGCGATTGCAGCCCCCTTAGATTCCTGCACCATCTGATGCTACAGTACGTCATAGCAGCACCTTATGAGAGGGACTGCATACATTACTGTGTACATTTAAATTAATCTTAATACTTAAAAATAAAGCTAATGCAGTATTAATCCAAACAAAATCCTTTACACAGCAATGATGTGCTGCATAAGCATGTGAATGAAAGTCCCATACATACGTGAAGTAGATTAAGAAAGCCCTAGGATACTAGTAAAAAATGCAGAAGAGCAGCAAACATCCCATAGACAAGGACATTATTTAAGAAAAGTAACTTTTCTTAAATAATCATCATCATCAGATCACTTTTTACCATTTTTCTACATGGGGTCGGGGTATCATGTTAACTGTCGCCAACTCTCTCGATTCAGTGACACACTCCTGCCTTCTTCAACACTCATGCCTGACTGTCGCAGATCTTCTTTCATACAATCCATCCACCTCTTTGTTGGACATCCTCACTTCTTCTTACATTCTTCCTGCCTGTCCCAAATCTTCCTCACCAGATTGTCTTCTGCTTTTCTAAACATGTGCCCAAACCATCATAATCTGTTTGCTTTGATCTTTTCTGCAATCGGAGCTACTTTGGCTTCTGCTCTTATGTCCTCATTTCTTTGCTTGTCCCACAGTGTGCATCCTATCATCTTTCTCAGGCACTTCATTTCCATCACGTCTAGCTTCTTCAACTGTTCTGTCTTTACTGTCCAGGTTTCTGTACCATACAGTAGTACTGCTCACACCACTGTCTTGTACACCTTAACTTTCAGCTTCTTTGGCATTCTTCTGTCATAGACTACACCTGATACTCCATGCCAGTTGGCTGCAGCCCCTCTGATTCTAGCTTTGACCTCTTCATTCACACTACCCTTCTCCTCAACCACCCCTCCCAGATACTTGAAGCTGTTTACCTGTTCCACTATCTTCCCATCTATCTCTATTCTCAGCTTCTTCTGATTTCCCCAATTTGCTGCCATTACCACTGTCTTATCTGTGCTTAGTTTCATCACATTTCTTCAGATTTGCTTTCCATTCTCCTATCCTTTGCTGAACTTCTAGCTCAGAGTCTGTTTGTACTGCCACATTGCGATTGTAAACTCTTGGTGAACTAAAATTGGCTCAAAAAATTATAAAAAGAGTAGTATCATTACTTCTGGTAGACAATGCCTTCTCCCATCAGATTACATTGGCAACACACCATTACAAAACAAAAATGAAATCAGGGACTTAGGAACTCGGGGTGATAACTCCCTCACTTTTGACCACCATATGAGAACAGTTGTCAGGAAATCATTGTATTTAGCACCAATAACTGACAAAGGAATATCATTAAGTTTTAAAAAAAGTAATCACCCCCTTATATTCAACATTGATCAGACCAAGTATTGAGAACAATGCCCTCTTTGTAATTTATCTTACTAAACACATTAAACAGTTGGGAAGATCCCAGTGGTTCCTGACTGAAAAAAATCACAGGCCTTAAGTTCTTGAGCTATTAAGACAGGCTGCAAATTTTACCCTTTATATGGTGTCTTATAAGCTTTTGAGGGGAAAGGTCTACCTTACTTACCATGTCATAGGAGACCCAGTAACTTGGACTTCCTGTATCTCCACAAATTCAATAATTCCACTAATACTAGAACCACAGACTTAAATCTTCACCAACACATAAATAATACATGGTAGAGGGGCATGATTATAACTCAGTGCCTTCTAAACTTCTTGAATGGACCTCTCCTGCATGTTAAACGATATGACTCACTATCTTCCTTTAAACATAGCCTAGATTACTTGATCGGTAGCCACAAATATACACAGAGATTTACTGATATGACTCTCCTGTAGAAAGGAAGTCTGGCATGAGGGAGGGTACTGGAAAGGCATGAATGGTTATAAGAATGTGTGGCCTTGGAATACCTATAAATCTATCAGTAATGATGGTCATCCTAAAGTTAACTCCTATATGGTGCAAGGTGTATATATATATATATATATATATATATGGGTCTATCTTACTACGTCGACAAGTCAGAACGCCGACAGCGAGAACACCGACGCCAGAAGATCGGAGAAGACCGACGGATCAAAACCGCTGAGAACATCGACATGGGAAAAGGCTGTGTATGTATGCGGTAGTGACGGACGTTAGGTAAGGTAAGTGTGCGACTGTGATAGTTTGTGGGTTAGGGGTTAAGTGAGTTAGGGTTAGGGGGCTGGGTAAGTGTGCGACTGTGATAGTTTGTGGGTTAGGGGCGGGTTAAGTGAGTTAGGGTTAGGGCGGGCTAGGTAAGTGTGCGACTGTGATAGTTTGTGGGTTAGCGGGTTAAGTGAGTTAGGGTTAGGTAAGTGTGCGACTGTGATAGTTTGTGGGTTAGGGCGGTTAAGTTAGGTTAGGCGGGTTAGGTGAGTGTGCGATAGTGGCGGACCTTAGGGTTAGGGTTTGGGTTAAGGTTGTAGGTAGTTGTGTATGTGAGGTTTAGTGTTGGTTTGTAAGGATTTTGGTGTGCTTGTGTTGTGTGTGTGCTTTTTGGACCGGGGATTTGTTTTGTTTGTTGCTTGTCGGGATTATGGTGTGTCGGGCATGTGAGGTTTCGTGTTTGTGAAATGTCGGTTATGTGGTGTCGGTGATTTTGTTGTTTTTGACTTGTCGTAGTAAGATAGATCCATATATATATATATATATATATATATATATATATATATATAGATCAACCCCTGGCTAATGGTTGTCCCTGATGGGCAGAATGTCCCTTGTCAAAATATTTGTTTCCCAATTGTTTTTCTGTGTATTTCTGCATATTTTAGATCCCCTAGTCCTAAGCAGTCCAGAAAATGTTCCTGTATACTAGACCAATTTAGCTGTGCTTGGAAATGAAGTAGGGGTTAAATCATTGGTTAAGTCACATCTGTGTGTGAATTTGGTCTAGGAGTTTCACACTGTAAAACAATGAATCAGCTTCTAGTTATACAGAACTTTTAGCTTGTAATATGGAGAATTTCCCTTTGGGCATACTTAGAAACTAGGATTTTTGGGGCTGATTCTCAGTGCATCATTGGGTGGGTTAGCAAGGTGTTCTAGTGTGCTTGAAGGGATAGCAATACATTATCATCTCCTTTAATGCACTTAAATATCTGTGTATGCCTCTGCCTCTCCCTCCAGAAAAAAGTGTGGAGCATACTGATCAACCTCTCAGACAAGACATCTGGACAAAGCAAACAATAATGGGAGACAATGGCCCAAAAATAGATACACATTTTAAATATTTCTCCAATAAACTTAGATAGCTGCTAGAACAGCTTTTGTATTGTTATGTATTTTCTGAAGGATATGAAGTCTGAAACTCTAATGACTGTCATTATTATTATTTAGTGAAATCAGTTCTCAATGATTTGTCAGAAAAACACAAAACTTATGAGGAACAGATCAAAAATCTGGACAGTTGAGAGGCATGGTGTGGGGACAACTGCACCAGTATGGGCCTGCCCTAAATTAACAGTAGACAGAGACCCACTAGCAGATAATTACTGAAGAACTAAAGGATCATGTGACTGGATGGCATAGTGTGGCATAAAGATGGGGTGTCTGTATTTGCTGCTTATGATACTGTAGTAAATATGTAGAACATAGAATTAAAGGGGTATTTAACCTATTTTAGACTGCAGTATTTCAGTCTTGGGTCTGATTACAATGTCAATGTTAGGCTTTCAAGACTTTTCTCTTAGAATCCATTTGAGGTTGGGATGTGTCTGGCCTTTTTAAAACAGTATCTACTAAAGCTTTTTCTGTATATAAACCTCTGGCTTGATCTTTAATTGATAAGGTCAGAGACATCTAAACAAACAAACACAACTTTAACTGTATAGTTCAGGGATTGCCCTGGAGTTCCTAAAAATCCCTCAAAGTAGCTCTGATCAGACAAAAGTGATACCCATACATTTTTTGAAAAGGTGATCCTATTTCATATAGATGAGTGTTGGATCCCAAAGGATGGGACCATACTAAAAAACCCAGCCTCTCTCTGTGTTGTATACAAAGAGGATTTGACTGACCTTATACATAAGTTCTGCAGCTATGAGGAGGTACTAGTTCTTTGTTCATAGCTGTGTGAATTAGCTCATGTTATTGCAATGATAAAGTTCGCATGCAGAGAAGAAGTCTTCTTCATCTTAACACATTAGGGGATAGACAGCAGTAGGCCTTATGTTAATGAATGGATAGTGCAATTAGCATCACCAGTACGGGCTTTACAGCTACCTAGTGGAAAAAACTCTAAAAGGGTGTCCCCTCTGGCTTGCAAATATGAATAAGAAGATCCGGTAGATTTCATATCAAAATTTGTGAGCTTACAGGAGCTCTAATAGTACCTACTCACCTGTGCCTCCTTCAGTCAATATAGATAGTTACAACAAGTATTGTCTCAAGTCCTTCTGCTTGCAATGTACTCTGTTTCACTTGCTGTATATTAGATCATGTTGCAGAAGTCTATAGACCACAGAAAATAAAGATGGATTTTAGTCTATCTAAATGAGTTTTCTTTAAATCCTGGATTATTTTGGTTATAAAAGTTTTTGGTCATTCTAGCAAGTAGAGTTGTTTAGAGATATGCATGCCAAATGGAACATTCTATTTGTAACCATTTAAAAAGTCATGACCCACTGGAATGAGTCCTTAAACAAGGAGACTGAATGGTGAAAAAACTGGTTTAGGAAGTCCAAGATGAGCATGTCTTCAGAATATTCCCTTTTGTCATGGGTATGGTGATCTTGGAGCTAGAATATATATCCATTTGGGCAGTATGGGGGACGTGGTCCCCATATCGAGGCCAGTAGTTTAAATGAGAATAGCAATGTTCAAGATTTGCCTTTCTGCTGCATGTCAACACTCAGCATTTTGAATGGTGACATTTCAGTAGAGAACAATTTTATTCTATGCTGGAGTGAATGAGGGCAGAGTAAAGGAGAATTGTGATGGAATGGGATCAAGACAAGAATGGATAACAAACAAATTGAACATATGCTGATTTAAGAACTTCTCATCCCTTATGTAAGTTCCTTAATCCTTGATCACAGTGTTAGTCTTAAGGTGAATTTCATTTATCTGATATTGTCATACTGTACACAAGTAGTAGTTCTACTGGCAGTGACCACACTACATTTCTTAATATTAACAGTGAGACAGTGATTAGAGCACCAGTTATTAGCATGATCAAGTCCCTGTCACAGTATTACTAAATCAGAGGGTGTGCTTATGATGATTCCTACCATGCACATTAGTTTGTAAAAGTATAACCATAGCTAAGGCCATGCTGATCATGCAAACGTGCAGCATGAGTAATGTACTACCAGGATTCATTTAGTCAGGGCATGCCGATAGTCATTCATTTAAACAGCTTCAGATATTTAACTGAATGAATTTGTTTGTGTCTGTCCACTGTAAGTCTATAACTATACCAAGTAAGCATTGCTATAGTTCAGAGTAGCACAATAAGAAGGAGCTTTTTTTTTTCATCTCTCAATCTTGGAGGAGCTTTTTTGGATGGGGTCAGTCCTAGAGATTCCTGAGTATATCAGTTTACCTAGCTGCTGCTCTGAAACAAAGGTCATTATCATTTGTCACTGCTTCAGAGAAATAGATTCAAAAGAGGAGATCTAGGGCCTAGAACAGAGATTCGAGGGATGCAGCTAGCTACATTTTTCTTTTTTTGAAGATAGTACATTTAATCTGACTAAATGATTTCTATTTTATAGCCAGTTAACAATTCAGACAACTACAAAAGGCCTGATGTTTGGTTAGGATGGCTTATTTATGATGCCAGAGTGGAGAATGGTAGCAAATGCTTCGGGTATGTACACGTAAGTACTGCACATAGGAACTACTTATTCCAGTCCTTTGCTGATTTTTTTTTAAATGCTAAAAATATTAAAAAGGCATAATAAAATTTATAATAATAATAAGAATACTTACTTGTTAACCAGGTATGCCCACTGGACAGACGGTTTCTTTTTAGGGATGACCTAGGACCAATGTCTGGTTATGGGACTTGCTCAACATTACACAACAGGCAAATGAGAGCTGTGGGAATCAAACATTGTACCACAGGAGCAGCAGATCAAAGTTGTAACCCTTTATGCCAACTGGCATAACTTCAACCTTTGACAAAGCCAAATTATAAAAGTCCTAGAATCTTCAGATCCTGCATGTCCTTATTGATTAGCTTTGCAATAATTCATTCCAAGGCTTTATGGATAAGGCTAGTAAGGCTAACGGAGCATTAATTAGCTTATTCAGTGGATGTGTCGCTGTTATATTTACAATCCTCAGTTATAAATGTTGTTATACAGAGGTGCATGTATAACAACATTACAGATATTTTAGTTCTTGTATTATACAATGTCTCATGTAGGTATTGTTAGTGTGCTTGGAAGCTAACAGCTATGCTATGAATACAGTTCTGCAGTTTATCCCTCATGTTATCTGCAACATCATCAAGGTGTTGATTAGGGTGAATTGTCAGAACTATACACTGATAAAGGTTATGAGAACAGACAATATAAACAAAAAGAGTGAGATGTTATCTGTTATCTGCACCTACATGGAAAGTAGCAGCTGTACTCAAAATGCTTAGGGTGCTGTATGACTGCAGACAGCAGAACTCTGTACAGTACAGCTTGGTTCTCAGTGATGCATTGCCAGGGCTCACTAAAAGAAAAGTCAGTTGGTATTATTTCTACAGAAGAAATGTGAATTTGCTTTGACGGCTTGACTGCAGTGTGTCTGGTGGTGATTTTCTTGGATGAGAAAGATATCTGCAGCTATCTGTAAGCATCAAATAACTACAGCAGGTACTATGTTCAAGCATTCTGGTCATCCAGAAACAGATTACATTATATAACACCCTGTAGCATCGCCCCTGCCAGTTTGTCACCTGTCTTCACTAAGCTGTGGTTATTCGTGCTTAACTTCTTGTTATAAGCAGCCATGCTCAGAGCATTGTAAGCTGTTTACTGTGTTGTACTTAGAGGTATATAACACAGCTGTACAGAGCCTCAGTGCCTACTTACTGGGTTTAATTTTTACACATATTGCTCCCATGCCATAATAAACACCAAAGCAATCTGAAAACCATTGAGACATGACCCTTGGTTAATGTGTTTTCTGAAAGAAAGTGCCTCAGAAATATTGTTTCTTCCATCAGATGACACAGAAATCTTATTAATAAGTCAGCACCCTTTGAACTAGGTGGAGGTCTACAACTAACAGTTTTCTAGCTGGCTGACTGACTAGTGTACAGTCTGCTAAATATTTCATTTATACGATTATTATCACTTCTTATTACTTAGCACTTCTGTATTGTTGTTATTGTTCTCTTGATTTACCACTTATTATAGACTCTCATATCACACTACCTACTTAATTTCATAGTAAGAAGTGATCATTATATTTGCTAATTTCCTTCCTTCCTCCCCTCCTGTGTATTCAAATTTTGATGAAGAAAAGAGCTAAGTCATCCCCAGGTTTGAAAGTGTGATATTTAAATAAAATGCTTTGGAAACAATTATTGTCATTTTATTTTGTGTGTTGTCAGTTCTAACTTTCCACATTCATCTCTCCTAGTATTCAAAGTATGGATGGTCTCATTACAATTAGACTGATGTATGCCATTGCCACATTGCATAATGGAAGGTTTGTCCAGAGGTGAGTTTTTCTATTGTATCCCTTCATGAAGAGAAACCTCACTGTGCTCTAAGACATTTGATTTTACATGGACCTAAGCTTTTAATTACGCCAAGATAGATACAAATATTTTTGGTATTCTTTTCTAAACGTCTTGTGTATAGATCAGTACTTGGGCACAGCTTTGAGGTCATCAAAGGGTCTAGCACCCACAGACAAGGCTAAAAGGTATAGCAGACTTCCTTAGGTCTGAGGACTCGATCAGACCAATATGGTCTAGATTGCTCAAGAGCATACACAGGATTTTGTTGGCATAAACAAATTGGTTTGTTTTACTTTAATTAGGTGCTTAAACATTAAGTTAGATCTGTTTTGCATAAATCATACTCTTTAGATCTACTGGTTCAGAACTATTAGAAACTGTTTCCACTAGACACTCTTGCTGAAGTGATATAAGTTAATAGTTATGTGATTCAGATTTCAGGAGTTGTAGTTTTAAATTCTGAACTATTGCTAACGATCAATATTTTGAGAAGCATTTAAAGTAAAAAGCAGACTTATTTAGCTTTATGTTTCTTGTACTTGATATTGCAGGTTTTATGCATTTATTTTTAACTCTATTGGCACTGGTTACAGTCATAGTGTATTTCATTTTGTTTTCCATCACACACACACACGCGCACACACACACACACACACACACACACACACACACACACACACACACACACACACACATGCACACACACACACACACACATATATATATATATATATATATATATATGTGTGTGTATATATATATATGTGTGTATATATATATATATATATATATATATATATATATATATATATATATATATATAAAATTTACAAGCTCAGTTTCAAGACTTTGAACTGCAAATGGTTGAGACCATAAGATTGAAGTTTTAAAACTTAAATTATAAAAAAAAATAAATACAAAAAATATATTTTTTACATTTTTCACCCTCACACCCCCTGCTAAATAAATATACCAAATCCAAGATTGCAGTACAGTGAGGGAAACAGTAAATTTCCCATTCTGCACTATACAGCAATCTCCATTCAAAATGTTTGAAGTTTTAAAAGTTCAATCTTCTGATCTTGACCATTTGCAGTTCAAAGTTTTGAAACATTGAGGTTATTAAGGCAATCCTTATCTATGTATGTACGTAATATATATATATATATACATATAAATATATATATATATATATATATATATATATATATATATATATATATATATATATATATATATATATATATATATATGTAGATATAGACAGGAGAACAGAGTATGGTTGAAACTACACAAATAGTAGGTACAAAGCTGGATACTTTACATGAAAATATATTAAACTATGAGAAAAGACTTGCTGCAGTTAAAACCCGTAAACTGCACAGGGATTTTAATGATTTCCAGCATGGGAACGCATTCTCTTAGGTGAGGGAACACCCTCCTAAGAGCTGGACCAGACAGACAGCTCAGGGGATCCAATCAGAAGCTCCACAGAGGCAACGCCATGACGAAGTTAATTTGAATGAAGTAATAGCGGATACACCCACTCCAATTGAGTCTGAGCAAGCAATAAGCAATGAAGCAACTACCAGCTTTGCTGGCATTGTAAAAAAACGTGTATAGCCGTTTTTTGGTTCTAAAGTGCATACACTACAACCTGACAGGAGCGATGCTCTGGTGGTTAAACCTAAAGAAACGAGAAACATTCAGCTACTATCTAACAGTTTATCTAATGACCTTAACCCAGTGAACAACATGGATCATTTTTACTGCAGGAACCCCTGCCAATAAGAGGACAGCCGACGTATCCCAGTCAGCGGAGACCACTGAGTGCAGAGGGACAGGACAGAAAGAGGTTGCGGAAAGTTTGATTTTTTAACATTTTTGTCACACCCATTGACTGAACACCAGGTGGGACTTTTAAATAAAGGGCTCAGTTTTGTTCCAGCAAAAAAAGCTGATTTAACTGATGTAATTAAAGACCTTAGACTTTTTGGCTGGACTTTAACACTTAAAACTTTGTTTGGCAACAGCCCTCATATGACCAGTAATTTATTTAAAAAAACGAGTATGTTTATTCCACCATGTAATGCAGTTATTGAAACATTCCTTGATGTCTGTGACTGAGAACAAAGAGAAAAGTTGGATGTGAGCAATAATTGCAGCTCTGACACTTTCTATAATTTGAGCAAAGATGAATATCATGCTATGATTGATTTAAAACACATGCATTCTATTGAAATAAGACCGGCAGACAAGGGAGGGGGAATAGTAGTGATGGATAAACAGCTATATGTTGAACAAATGCTACGATTATTAGATGATGACTCCACATATCAGAATATATCTAACAATATTGTAAAGTGTTATTTTATAAAGTATCCTTTTAGATGTTTGATTTGTTAATTACCCATATGATTAATGAGGAACTGTTTGAATACTTTTCGGTCAGTAATCCCACTATACCTGAGATTTATGGCTTACCTAAGATACACAAGCATTTGTCAGTTCCACCAATGTGTCCCATAGTCTTGGGTAAAGGATGGGCTACTGAATCTCTATCTATTTTTATTGAGAAGAATCTACATCCACTTCTATCTAATTGTGAGACTGTGCTAAGAGATTCTAAGGTCTTTCTTGAAACTCTTAGGATGAAATGGATGAATATAGATACCAACCATTGTTGTTTCTTGGTAACAATGGATATAGAATCATTATTTATGGTGATTCCAAATGAATGGGGAATAGAGACCATAAGGGAACAGCTTCACAGTGTAGATTATAACAAGAACAAATGTGGCCTCATTTGTGCTTTGCTGGATATAGTACTGACCAATAATGTTTTCTTATTTCAACAACAGAAATATCTACAGAAGGTTGGTATGGCTATGGGCACAGCTTGTGCGAATAGCTACACCAACCTTTCCTTGGTTCAATGGGAACGTACACATGTGTTAACCAATAGTACATATGGCAGGTATATCGAGTGGTATGTCAGGTTTGTGGATGATTTTGTTTTGCTGTGAAATGGTACAGAGGTAGAGCTATATGCATTTTTCAGTTACCTCAACAATACCACTCAATTTCTTAGATTTACCTCTCAATATTCCATGACTGAAATTGACTTTCTTGATGTCAAAGTAAGAAAAGATGAATTAAACCAGATTAGAACAGGTCAGTTTTGGAAACATGTTAGAAAGAACACATTCCTACATAACACCAGTATCCACCCAAACCACACCAATGTCAACATCATTAAAGGCCAAGTATACAGGATTATGAGACTGTTTAATGATTATGATGAACTACAAATAGCACTGGACCAACTTAAATCTGAGTTTTAAACAGGGGCTATGATGCTAGAATTATAGATAGGTGCATTCTAGATGGTTGGAGTAATAGGGTGGGTAGATGTAGACCCTATTATGATACGCACACTACAACTCGACCAAGCGGGCAAGTCAATGATCGCGATGAGGTAAGATACATACAGACACAGACAACACACTTAGGATGCCACTCACTTTTGCAAGCAACATAAGTGTAGCATGTGATGTAGTAACCAAAAATTGGGGTATTCTATCCACGATTGTCAACCTACAGGGTATAACTGGTACTAAGCCAATTTTCACTTTTAGGAACAATAGAACATTGAGAAATGAACTATGTTATAGTAATGCCGCAAACAATACTGTCAGTAGATCAGATAGATTGGGCACATACATGTGTAGAAATTGTGGAGCATGTAAACACATACACAATGTCAGGACTTTTACACATCTGTCGAAGAAATTCAGTCATAGCAGTAATCTCTATGCTGATTGTACCACATCAAACTTGGTCTACTTCACCTACTGTGTAGTATGCTACAGCTTCTACATAGGTAAGACCAATAGACGCCTGAAGGACAGGATCCTGGAACTGTAAGGAGAATAGTGCGATTGCTATGCACAACATGAATACAGGACCTGAACATATTTTTAAATTTTTAGTTTTACAAATATTTTCTGAGAAATTAAGGTGGGGTACTTTATCTAATGACACAGAGGCTGCTGAGCAGAGATGGATCATTAGATTTAATGCAGACAAGCCTCCAGGGTTGAATCAAATGGTGTCACTTAAACCTTTTTAAAAAGCTCAACCTTTGAAACATTGATTCTCTTGAATTTTTAGATTTTTAATATGTTACAATACATTTTCTATATATGTTTTACATTGTATTTTAAATTGTCTTATTATTTATTTATATATATATATATGCATTTTATATTTCATATACATTTTTAATATATGTATCTATACAAGCTGGATACACTAGTGTTGTATATAAATGTATTTTATATATATATATATATATATATATATATATATATATATATATATATATATGTATATATATATATATATATATATATATATATATATATATATATATATATATATATATATATATATATATATATATATATATATATATGTGTGTATATATATATATATATATATATATATATATATATATATATATATATATATAGATTCATAGTGTTGTTGCTAGGATTATTAGTTTTTTTATATATAGTTATACACCATACAAGGTTATATGCATTTCTTATTTATCTTAGCTAAATTCCTTTGTGTATGGTCTTTTTACTTGCATAACTGTGCTAATACGCACGGATGCACTAATTGTTATGTCCTTATTGGGTACAACTGAAATTTTGAAACATTATGTGACTAGCCTCCAGTATTTAATGAATTATGGGATTTTTAACTGTTGCCTGATGAAGGGGTAGATCCCTGAAAGTGCTTACCACTGTTTTGTAAGGATTTATTCGTTGTAGCTTTGTTCTGATTTTTTCTTTATTTTTGTAATAAATTTCCCAGCTGTGGTACTGTCAGTGCTCTTACTTTTGTTGCTTTTCACTTTTCACTGACAGTTTTGTGCTTAGAGAGAGGATATTTACTTTTATGGTCAAAACTAGGTTTGGTAATCATCTGTTTAGCTGACACAGTTTGTTGTTGAGTGAATATGCCCTTTCCCTGATATTGTGTGATCTTGGAGTTAGTATGCATAATTATCAGACTGTCTGGGAGCACAGAGAGGCTTGCCCCCTAAAAAACAATGAGTTTTTGCTTTATTAATTTTAATTTTGCATGTGCCAACATTAGTGTTCAGCACATGACTAATAGACTGTTGACATGAGTTTTCTGCTCGATGTTAAGGACGATGACATTTAGGTCTGTCAGTAATTTTCAGTAGATCCACATGCTCTTGAATTGTGTGCGTGTGTGTGTGTGTGCGTGTGTGTGTGTGTGTGTGTGTGTGTGTGTGTGTGTGTGTGTGTGTGTGTGTGTGTGTGTGTGTGTGTATCTATATTTTTCTCCCTATAGTGATTCCAAGACTTGCAAATGTTAACCCCAGAATTTAAAGAAAAAACTGAAATACAGGAGTGCAGTGACTGTCATACCCAACTGTTCTCCTTTAAAGTTGTTTTTTGTAGGTATGCAAGTTCTCCATTCCCTCCAAATGTATATATACACACACATTCCAAGAATGCCATACCTCAGAGAAAGGAGAATACATCAGACACTAATGAGCATTGCAAACAGTTACCATATGCACATATATATGTATATATCTATCTACAATTGGCTAAGCTTCTGGTGTCATTCTAAGGGGATCCAGTGTCTGTCTGCCTGGGATGACATGATAGACAAGCCTCGCTGTTTTGCCAGAGATGGGTTGCACCTATCACCCCTAGGTTTTCGAATACTGGCCAAGGCTCTTGCCATCCCCATAGTACCTTTTTTAGGCAAGGCTCAAAGGACAAATCAACCACCGTAACCAGCACAGGTAACCAAAAACTAAGGGTAATGCTGCTCAACGCCAGAAGTCTCAACCTCAAAATGCACACACTCGAGGCTCTTCTCAGCATGGAGAAAATCGATGTTTGTGCAGTGACAGAAACCTGGTTCAAGGCTCAAGAGAGCACCCCAGCACTGCCAGGTTACAATTCATATCATACCTTCTGGCCTCAGTTACCGGATCACAGTACAAAGGGCGGAGGTGTATCCATATTCATCAAGGATACCCATATCTCCAGGTTAGTAGCGCAGCATGATGCCCCAGAGTTCATCCATGCGCAACTATCAGCAGGCAAAACCACATTCCAAGTCATAGCCAGTTATAGATTGCCCACCATGTCCCAAGATGCTCACTCTGCATTCCTTGAGACATTGGAAAATATAAAGGTCCTACCCAACACCATAATCTTGGGTGATTTCAACTACCCTGGTATAGACTGAGCGAAGAACCAATGTTCCAACTCCTATGCTCAGCGATTCATAGAATTTATAAATTCAAATGCCCTTGAACAACTAGTATGTTCCCCCACTAGAGGGGACAACATATTGGATTTAATCATCACAAATATGGGCACCCATTGTACCACACCCGTTATCACTCCCTCCTTGGTCAGATCCGACCACAAACTGATAACCCTGGACATCCTCACCCCTCCACCTCCCCCAGTCAAAGAAACCATAGTCAAAAACCTTTCCAAAGCAAACTTCAAACTACTTGCATCTGAAGTGGATAGCTTCACTATTCCCTTGCAGAACGATAATGATATCCAGGATGCGGAATCCTACACCAAGGCACTCTATATGCATCTTCAGGATTGCATGGACCATGCTATCCCAAATAAAACCAAGACTCCTGACTCAAGCAAGAAGAAACCAGTCTGGTGGACCCCGGCCATAAGCAAACCTTACACTAAAAGGAGGAGACTTATACAAAAAAAGGCCAGATCTCAAGTAGAAAAATCATCCCTGATCAGCATTAGTAAGAAATTGAGTGTTCTCATCAAGTCAATTAAAGCTAATTTTGAAAAGAAAGTTGCCACGGATGACAAGGATAACCATAAGGCCTTCTATGGCTACGTCAAAAACCTAAATGCCAACCCTCAGGTCTGTTCTGAGCTAGTACAAAATGTAACAAAATACACTGACCCTTCTGACATTGCCAACATCTTGGCTGACAGGTTCAGTGCAAATCCCCCCCCACCACCACCACCTACAGGACCTATTACCATTCCAGGGGATTGTGTAAGTCCAATTATTACTGATACTTTGGTTAGCAAGGCTCTATCTAAACCTAAAAACACTGCCTCCATGGGACCAGATGGTGTCCCAGGCTGTGTCATACGCGAGCTCCAAAAGGAATTAACCCTGCATCTTAATAACCTGTTCAGTCTCTGCCTCTCCACAGGATATGTGCCCATAGAATGACGCACGGCAACAGTGGTCCCGCTACACAAGGGTGGGGCCACAACTGACCCTGGGATCTACCGACCAATAAGCCTGACCAGTCTGATCTGTAATGCTATGGAGCGAATCATTATGGAACTCATAAATGGAGAGATTGGGAACCTCCAGTCACTGGACCCCACACAGTTCGGCTTTGTCAAGGGCAGATCATGCCTCCTGAACCTGGAGGATTTCTTTGAGACAGTTACTCAGGCTATAGATAAGGGAAAGGAGGTACACATGGCTTACCTTGACCTTGCTAAAGCATTTGACACCATTCCCCATTCAGGTATTATTGATACGCTCATCAGCCTGGGCATAAACCCTTACTTCACAAGATGGATCGCAAACTGGCTCTCAGACAGATCCCATAAAGTAAGAGTAGCGGGATATATGTCTGAATCCAGACCAGTAATGAGTGGTGTGCCTTAGGGCTCTGTCCTGGGGCCCCTCCTGTTTGGCATATACTTCTCAGAAGTACAGGCAAGCATGGAAAGGCTGTGGCTGACTAAGTTTGCAGACGACTGCAAACTGGGTGCTATAATAGAGTCTCCGGACGACATGGAGATCCTCCAGAAGGGCCTAAATGAGAATGATGCATGGTGTCAAAACCATGGTCTCAAGCTAAATGCAAAAAAATGCGTAGTAATCCCCTTTGGAAAAAACAGAGTACCCGCAAACTACAACATAGGAGGTAATCCCCTGAAATCTGAAGAAGAAATAAGGGATATAGAAACCCAAGTAGATAGTCAGCTTTCCTTTGATAACCATGTTGCCAAAGTGGTTAGAAAATCCTTCTATGTGACCCATCTGATCATGAAAGGGTTTGCATCAAGATTTAAGGATGTAATG
The DNA here is from genome assembly GCF_019279795.1 of Protopterus annectens. Taxonomy (NCBI): domain Eukaryota; kingdom Metazoa; phylum Chordata; order Ceratodontiformes; family Protopteridae; genus Protopterus; species Protopterus annectens. The sequence goes on along the minus strand of NC_056746.1, from coordinate 1,021,844,992 downwards.
GTGCCCCACTACTCTTCCCTCATCAGACCCATTATTGAATACAATGCACCAATTGAAATGTACCTGGCTAGACATCTCCAGCGGCTGGAAAGACCACAGAGGTACCTAACCAAGAGGATTACTGGCCTCAAACAGTTGCCCTATGCAACATGATTGAAAAAGCTAAGACTGTTCTCTGTTGCATACCTCTTTCTCAGAGGTGATCTCTGTCTAACGTACAGAGCCTTGTCCAACCCAGAATTGTTGAACATGCTCCATCTTAGCAAAACCAAATCTACTCGAGCTACACACTCTAGGGATATAAACCTCAACACAACAATAAATAGAACATGCTGGAGGGATAGATTCCCTTTGCAGAGACTTCCCTTACTATGGAACAGGGTCCATATCTACATAAGACAGAGACCCTCACTATCACTCCTCAAGAGGAACCTTGATGAGTGGATCGGTAACAGAAGGTTCACACCGGGGATCACACCAACAGCACTACTAGATAGTGGCCAAGGGTACTAGCTGCTAGTACAAAGGTCTAGGGAACTACTAAAGGGGCACAACGTGGCTGGGCTAATATATGCCTTCGGGCAGATAGCCCAGTACCAACCTATGAACCTATGAACCTATGTACAGATAAATAGATATAGATATATATGGTATGGTTTGATCTCAGAGTTATAATGCATATTTAGCAGAGGGCTCACTTCCCTGCAAAAATAAGCAGGGGTTGTAATGGAGCATACCCATTAGGGTTTGGATCTTTTTTTTTTCTGAGATTGGAACTTGTGTGCACCTCACCCCTGCTAATTTTCTATATATATATATATATATATATATATATATATATATATATATATATATATATATATATATATATATATATACCAACGCCGAGACCATACCATCCAAAAGGAAGGGAGGAAGGGGCATACTCTCCTACTCTGAGGAATTGTCAGTCTCACCCACCTTTTTCCCTTTTATTTTGTCAGTCAAAGTGTGTTGCCAAAACAGCCGTCAACATTTGAAATCTTTGCCTATTATAGGTGGTCCCATGTACATAGATACATGTAGAGTCATGATCTGCTTGTCTGTCTGGTGTATATTACTGAAAATTCTTGAAGTCACTGCTAAAGTTAGTCAGGCAGGCTAGTTGTTGAAAGATGCTAGAAGGGCTTCATTATGTCTCTAGAATATTTTGGAGAGGAAAGAGAGACTAATATAAATATACAATTTGTGGAGCCACATAGCTCTATAATATCAGCAGAAACATGGAGAAAGTGCACAAACAGACTGAAACATGATCCTGTTCAGAGGAACAAGTTTATACTCCAACCTTCTTTCTCATAAAACTTCAGGGAGAGTAGCCAAAGCAGAGCTGAGAAGTTCATGCTGTCTCCAGTTATGCACCTATATACTCAGGGAAGGGACAAGTGTCTTTTCACTCCTAATTATCTTCAATGATTTTATTCATCAACGTTGCAACGGCCACCTATTTAAATACTTGTTTTATTAACAATGGTGATAATAGTGGTCTATTTGCAGATGACTTCAGCCTAGAGAAGGCTTCCACAGTTGAAATGGGTCATCTTCTTCTCAAATTTAGACTAAAAACTCCTCAGGGCAGATAGGCTGCCTTTGAAATGCACACAGAGAGTTGTACAGGTCATTGCTGGAGCTGTTTGCCTCTTCATAAGGTATTCCTTTTTGTTGAATAAATTGTCCATAATCTCTGAAATTGTGCCACAGTAATCTTATTTGCATATGAGAGCATAGAAATAAAGAAACATATTACATAACAGCTGTATATCAATTCCTATTTCCTTACCTAAGTTCACAAAAGCATCTGACCACCTGGAAACTCATGGCCTCCTTTCTGATATGTTGCACATGTTTTGTGTAAAACATCTAGTCAGTCTTTATGCATCTTTTAGAAGCACAGACAAGGGTATGCTGTTTGCACCCTGTTCTTTGTTTGATAACAGCATTTAACCAATACGTATGACCAAGTCATTCATTCTAGGCCTGGAGAGTTCATGTCTACCTTAATTATTTTGTTTCTTCAGCAACATGTGTCTGTAGAATAAGATACGATTTGCAATTTGCAGATCAGACAAACATATTTAGTCATGATAAATTCAAGGAATCAAATACAGTATTTATGAAGGGTGAATTCTCTTTCCTGTAAAATGTGGAATCCATAATTTATTAAAGCCTCTACCTCCCTGTATGGAGGTATACTGTTCCTTATTCCTTCCATATACAGAAATGTAGTTTAAATCTACTCAGTTGCATACCACCTACTTCGAGGCGATCTATGCCTGACATGCAAAGCTATGTCAAATCCAGAATTAATGGACATGCTCCACCTCAGTAAATCTAAATCCCTTAGAGCCACACGCTCGAGGGACTTGAACCTCAGCACAGAAATAAATAGAACTTGCTGGAGGGACAGGTTCATAACCCAGAGGCTCCCTTCGCTCTGGAATAGAATTCCAGTTCATGTGAGGCAGAGCACCTCACTGAATCTCTTCAAGAAGAATCGCGATAGGTGGATGGGGGAATAGTAGGTTTGTCCCAGGGATTACTCTCATGTCACTATTAGACAGAGGCACAGTAAATTAAACCTTAAAGGGCACAGTATACTCAAATCAAGGGGTGGCGTAAGCCATACAGAATCGGGCTAGGCTTATAATTGCCTCAGGGCAGATAGCCTAGTATGAACCTATGAACAATTGACTGCATTGGCTGGTTTTGTTGTCATTCAATTGTTGTGAAGCACTTTCTAAAAAGGGTCCCATTACCTCTGAAAGTGTGACCTAAGGTCTTGCCTTGACCAGTTATTTTTAGTCATTGTTAATGGAATATGGTACAAGAATTAGGGTTACATCAGACTTTTTGAAAAAAATCCTAAAATGCTTTGACCCTCCTAACATGGGGAGAAACTCCTTACTGGTATGCGTTTTGCAACAAGGGTCTCAGACTATCACTTTTGAAAATAAGAAGTTAAACTTTTTTGGTCATTTTGAATAGCGAATTTCTGAAAAAAGGTGTAAAGTAAACTAATAGCCTGGAGATCTGGTGCAGTAATTGTACAGTATGCTAATGAAGTGCTGTTATTGCCATTCACTTCCTCCATCTGAGTCAGAGTTATAGCAGTACTGATACATATTAGCACAGTGGCTGGCATTTTGACTTTGAGACCTTCAATGAGTAAGTTCCACCATGCCATGGCCACCCCTAAACCTTGCTGTGGGAAATGAGAACAATTTTCCATGCAAGTTTTGGAGTGTTTATGTAACTGAAGCTGTTTCTCAATGTATGATGCTGTTTTATTAGATGGATGTCCAGTCTCCAGTGGTTATGCCTTTTACTAAGGTTACTTCCTTGTATTATAAGAATTGTGGGACACATAAGGGTGTGCACCAAGACTACATTTTGCTGATAAGGCTATGGTCCCCTGATGAACATGAATTAATCATGACTTGTTTGAAGTTCTCAGGTGTCTTTATTAAAATATAATACATAACTGCAACATATGTCTTTCAGTATCTGTGTATTAAGAGCCTATGGGTATCATACCAAGAGATCTGCAATGGCTCCCTTTTAATTTTTAGATCATCTTCCAATGACAGACCCAATACAATTGGTGGTATTTCTGAATGCATATACCCTTAATCAAGTATTTATTTATTTATTTATTTATTTATTTATTTATGTATTAATTATGATTGTTTACCAGGGTAATACACTGATCAGTGCTGACCAGTTTCAGGATCAGTCTGGGTTATAAATGTATGAACTTCAGTAAATCCAGGGGCTCATTCTGGTAGTAAAAGTCATGCAGATATCAATAAATTATAGAAGTGGAGAGTTACGCATTAGGTTGTTTTTTTATACTACAATGTGAATTTGCTTATTAGTAAGTCAGATTAAACTTTACTAGAAGTGATAGCAAATGTGGACCATGTAAATCCTATTTCCTAATTTTAGATTTGTAGATTTTTGCAGGATTGTTATTCTGTTAGAACAATAGGCATAATTATTTAAATAGATTACCATCATAACTGTAACTGATGGCAGAGGAATATATACAGTTGTAATATTTAGTTGGATATGGCACCCAGTCAAACTTTTACAGATTCACTAGTCATAATCATGTTAATTTGTTCTTTGGCTTTTTCAGTCTTGTGCCTAAGAGGTGTTACATTAGAACAACACTTCACCTTCTTCTTTTGCCTTGTTTGTCTTGTTTGAAAGACTAGCAGACTTTGTCAGTGCATTATCATCTTCATCATCATCATCCTGTATTTTAGGCAGGTATATGATATTGCTAGAATTTCTAGTCTGCATGTATCAATTTTACCAATTCATACCTCTCAGATAGCCTTCATCCAAAGAGCTGTAATTATCCACATGTGCTGCAGATATGTCGTTCACTTTTTTTGTGATTGAAAATATAATGACTTTGCTGTACCTGGACTCTTGCTGGTATGCAGTAGTGTGCACAGGTACTCCAGGCTGTTTGGGCCCTTTTTTTGAACTGCAGGTCAAAGGTTAGTATTTTGGGGTCTATATTAAAAGAACAAAGAGGTGTTTCAGCAAACACCTCTTGGTCGACACGTAATGAGTGAACGCACTAAAGCACGAGTGCTCAAAACAGCGGTTTCCTTCCCTGGGAAAGAAACCGCTAGCACAAACACACACACACACACTTTAAAACATAATAACGTGGGGCTTCACTCCCCACACCCCCCTAACTAAATATACCAACTCTGAGATTGCACTACAGTGAGGTAAGGGGCAAACACATGGGGATGGCCAAGTGATTTCTTTCCCAGTGAAAGAAATCACTGTTTTGAGCGTTCGTACTTGAGGGAATTCTCTCATTACATGTCAACCAAGAGGTGTTCCTTGAAACACCTCTTCGGTCTTTTAATATAGACCCAGATTTTCTACCATGCAGCAGCCTTGCATGATCATGGATGACATTTTGGAAAATGAAGTGATATTGGCCAGGGCAAAAATGATCCCAAAAGTTTGTGCCATTGAAAACTGGAGTATGATTAAAAGTTCAATATTTGACAGAGAAGAAGTCTAGTGAATCTTAACAGTAAGAAGAATCTGAATGTGAAAGTTTAAAGAGAAAACATTATTCAGAAATACCCAATGGATGTTTAAATAGCACAGATCTTAACTCCCATTACACTGCTTGCTACTGCTACTACTGTAGATATTTTCTATGAGTGATGGATTCTGCAATTAATTTAAAATTTCTCTGAAATAAAGTGTGCTTGAACACCTCACACCTCATAAACAAGGCCCTCTAAAACCATAAAAGAGTTTTGCTACGTGATGGTAACATTCTATAGTGTGGCCTACAGTACATTGGTTCAATCAGTTATTGTGAAAAAAAAAGAGTACAAAACATGTTATATCTCTACCACTGGTGGAGGGGGGGGGGGCAAGACCCAAGCCACCTGGCAAACTGACTTCCCTGCTCCATTTCCCTAGTGCTCCTGGGATGTAAATAATGATTTGAAAACTGCAACTTTATTGGATGAGGATCATACAAAGTAATGTACAATATGCAATTGTAATCAGAAAAAAATCAAGGATGTATTATTGGTTTATTGTCCACTTCAGCTATTATTCATACTTAGCACTTGTGTATTATGAATTACAGCTTAAATAAGAGCCAGAAGCTGCAGCCTTCATTGGGTCAAAGAGGGATCTACAGAAGCATAGTTCACTGAGATAAAGATCAATCACTGGGGTCAGAATAGGTTTGCATTTGTATGGCAGGCACAGCAAGTACAGAATTGTTGGTCACTGCAGCTATGACAATCAAAGAGAGAAAAAATGAAAATAGATTTGGTAGCATAAACTGTAACATTCGAATGGCATTGGGTTTTCTACAAGATATAGGTATATCCTGACTCTAATCAGGATCCTGGGAACATTAATATTTGAAAATTAAAGCCATTGAAAGTTCACCATTACATTATGCTAGTTACATTATCTGGCTTCACAAGGATAGCTCTAGTGATTGCGAAGCTATTGTCAATAACTAGTGAGTTGTGATAATCAAGACAAACTAAGCAAAAGGAAAAAACCTACTCAAATCAAAAAATAAAGGACACATGGCTAAAAGAACTTGTTTAATGTTGCTAGCGTTTTCGTTCAGGTCTAATACATGAACTTCTTCAGACAAACATCAAGTAACTGCTCAACATTTACGTACCCCATAAAACAATCACATGACAGTAAAAAAAGCAAAAGAAACCACATGACATGCCACACAGTTTTATATACACACCCCCTTCCCCTTCCTTCCCTAAAATGTATACAAATAAAACATTAGTATACTTTTAAACTTTTATTATTTAACAATAAATATTAAAATGGGAACAAGATGCGTGTTAATGTACCGTGTAAATTAAAAAGTCTACTATAACCTGTACTCATTTCAGCAGACTCCAAAGTTTTAACAAACAAGAAATAGAACACAGGTCATTCAAGCCTGGATAATAATATGCATTTAGCCTAACTTGCCACCACAATTCCTGCTTTTCAAGTTTTAACCGTAAAGGACCAACACTCAAATCAAGGGTAACCTGTTCAATAACCCTGAATTTAAATGAATGACTTGGGTTCAGTGAAATGTGTTTGGCTAGGGTATTTGTTACTTTTCTTCTACTAATACTGTAAATGTGCTCATAAATATGCTCCTTCAGCTTATGTTCCATTTTACCCATATAAAAACTTTCACATACTTGACACTTAGTAAGGTAAACTATGGCTCTAGAGTTACAACTGAACTTATAACATGTACAATATTTTCGGTTCTTATTAAAAAACCTCGACCAATATCGATAAACTTACAATAGGGATATGACTCACACTTGAACATACATGAATGCCTACTAATAAGGATACACTCCCTTTCCAAAAGACATTTCAAATTAGGCACCCTCTTAAAAATAAAACTGGGCAGACAACCAAATTTTGCTCTGATATTGGTGGTGGATTCAAACTATACCGAGTAATAAAACTCAAACTATATTTCTTGTTGGTCCCGGTTTCCCTCACCATAAATTATGACTGATGGAATACTAAATTAGTACCCGCCAATGTATTCAAAATGGGTTTAAAATAATCCACAACTCTTTTATGATGGACCTCACCAATTAAGTCATCAATTAATGATAGTGGGTAACCTCACTTGAAAAACATGTCCCTTAGTTTGTTGCATTCGGTCAAAAAATCTTCCTCTAAGGATATCATCCTAGTGACCTCCACCAGCTGACCCTTCAACACTGAACATTTCTGGTGAAATGGGTCAGCACTAGAGAAGTGTAAAAAAGAATTTGAGTATGTGCTCTTCCTAAAGATTCTAGCTAAATAACCCAAATTAATTATATCCTTAATTAATTCTACATCTAAAAATGAAATTTTCTCTGTATTGAATGTAGAAGGAAATTCAAAAAAATTGGTGGTATTGTTAAAATACTGAACCAACTATGAGGTTATATTGCGGTCACCATTCAAAATGATAAAAATGTTGTCCAAATAGCGGGTAAAATAAAATATTTTATTTGAGACCTGTTGGTTCTTAAACATGTATTCCCATTCCCAGGATGCCATTACTAAGTTAGAAAATCTAGCCCCACAGGGGGAACCCACCCTTCAAAAATAAAGTACTTATTTCTCAAAATGATGTTGAGTAATTCTTCAACCAACACAATTTCAGATAGGGGCATCCCTTTCTCGAGTAATAACCCAGACTCCTATTCAACTCCTAGCCTATGAGGAATAACAGTGTAAAGGTCCTTGACGTGCACAATAAAAAATTTGTATCCTTCTTGAAACTCCAACATTGATTCCAAGAAGGATCAAGAGTCCTTACAAATTTGTGGTTCACTAACCATGAACTTTTTTTATTATATTGTCTACTACTTTTGCACAGGCATAAGTATTGGAGTTCCTTCCATCAACAATAGGACGTAAAGTTGGGTCCTGTAGGTCCTTATGGAACTTAGGGATACCAAAAATAACATTGCAGGCATCGGGAGGTAGTTTTACAAATCAGCATCGACTCGAGCATCAATAAATAAGTCACTGATGTAAAATATAACCTTTCGATATCCCCCATTCACTTCATTCAGCGATACTAACTCATAATTTTCTGACTCTAATAATTTGAGTATCCTGTTGCAGTAATCCCATAGGTCCATAAAGACCAACCCCCCCCACCTTTATCCGGTTTCATTACTCTGATTTTACAACTCCTCAATAAATTCAGGGCTTCCCATTCGGTCTTAGACAAATTGCTACTCAACAGCCAATCATTTTTATTATCCAATAACTGTCTAAAATCCATTTAAAAAAATGCGAGTGTAGGATGTAGCAGCAGCAGATTAAATACCGCTGCCCTGCGTGATGGGAAACAATATTAGATTTGAAGTTATATATTTGTAAATTGAATTTATCTTTTTTATTTGACAATACTGTTGGACAACTTAATGAACACAGAATATCGAGTGTATACATTTTAGGAAAGGAAGAGGGTGTGTATATAAAACTGTGTCATGTGATTTCTTTGGCTTTTTTACTGTCATGTGATTGTTTTATGGGGTGCTTAAATGTTGAGCAGTTACTTGATGTTTGTCTGAAGAAGTTCATGTAGTAGCCCTGAACGAAAGTGCTAACAACATTAAACTCGTTCTTTTAGCTGTGTACCCTTTGTTTTTTGTTTTGAATTGTCATAATCAATTATGTTCATTTATTTGTTATCCAAGTAGATAGGCTTGTCCAAGGACACTTATCAATCAGCACCTGAGTTAAAGGCACAGAGACACAAATACTCAAGTTAGCACACAGAATGTAAGACAATTGAAACTAAATTTCCTTTTAGAGTGAGACATTCATAGGCCCTTTAATTACAAGAGATACTTGCTCTCTGACATATTTTGTGCATGCATGGTGGGTTAAATAGGCAACTGGTATGCACATAGTCAAAACAGGCATACAGATGCTTGGCTTCATGGCACAGTGGACTGAAGTTCAGATGACATGTTAGACTTGGCTTCATGGCACAGTGGACTGAAGTTCAGATGACATGTTAGACTTGGCACAGGCACTAGATGAGTCAAGCTGGGAAGAAGGGAGTGAGTTGCTGACACTAGTACACCCCTCTGGAGATCTGAGATGGGATGGAGCTCTGGTTAACAACTTGGGTGACACCTAAAGGAAGGATCATCTATTTCATCACCAGGAAACCAGCCTGTAGAGCATATACACTGTCAGTTGTGTGTCACAGTCATGTGTCATAGCATGCCTGCTTCTTCAGAGATTGCAACTGAAACACTAGAGAGCTGCTGTGTGGGGGGACAGGAACCAATTTCCCTGGCAGACTGACTTCCCTATTCCATACCACATGCCACTAACCTCTCAGAGATGAATGGGGCTGGTAAATAGACCATAGATCTCTCCATCTGGAATTGGGATGGTACAGACCCTATCCTAGTCTGTGATGGCCTGTCACCCTAAACTAGCTGTGGGCCATAGCAAATAGCATCCCAGGTTTGGAAGTAGTGAGGCTTCCATGTCACTTGGTTCTTGTGCCTCACTGGAAGAATGACTGGTCAGCTTGGAGCATGTAGAGGAGTTACTGGATTGTTTGAAAGGGCAAAAAAATGATACAGATATTCATACATGGCCTAAAGCTCTTCATGTATCTCACACTGACAAATGTGGCACCTCTAAAGTTCCTATCGTTGACTTGTTCATCAGGTTGAAATTGCCCACACACAGTCAGTTGAGATCAAGGTCTACTGAGTACACTGTGCATGGTTATTTTTTGTGGGTTTCAGTAAGGAATTGTATTTTTCTTGGCTATTGTATGGCCTTGAATTACTGTATGAAAGTAAGGTTGTATATGGAGGATGCAACGAGTCTTGCCTCACTTATTAAACACTTACATAGATGACATGTGGTAGAAGTGTTTCTAATTTGGTGAGATAAAATACTGTGTTTTCAACTGTACCTATTTAATTTAATGGAAATAGCTCTACAAGAAAACCACTGTAATGCTATTGTTACTCAAAAAGAACAACAGCAAAATGGAGCTTATTCATTTTTCTAAATATTCTAGGTGACTAATAAGTGGCCTTTGCACAGTTTACATGGCTATTAGTAATGCATCTATTTTAGAAATAGCTATGCTGCAGTAGGAAAGCAAACACTGTCCTAATAAATTTGATAACATGCAACTAAATATCTCTGTGATATGTCATAACCTACAACTAAACAGTCTTTTCAAATCCCTTAGCCTGCAACTATCAGCTCATATAACCTGCAATGGATGGATGCTACAAAATTTGATTAGCTTCATATAAACAGGCCTGTCATATCACATGTAATGCAACAAATCCACAAATCCATATGTTATACAAATGAAAACTACATTTTTAAATTACCCTAATTAAAATATAGAACGCTTTTCTTGCACATTTGTTTAAACTTCAAATTCAGAGTAATACAAGATAATAATAAGAGCAGGGTTAAATTAATGAGGAAAACAATTGTCCATCTAGAAAGCATGGTAAATGTAAACTACACTGTTCATCTTGAAGAGATGTGGCACATCTGTTATATCCGATGACCTATACCTAAATCCATATGTATTCTTGAGGAGAATGAGCTATAGTAATTTATTAACAACACTCTGACATACAAATAAGGAATCAGAATTTATACTGTGGACGGTCATTTCTCCTATATCATAAATTGAGTACTTTTTTTGAAGAAAGAATATATCTTAACTCAGCAATATGATAGGATACACAATTGCATTAATTCTGCCACTGCACATAGAACAAACTAGTACACTAATGTCTCTGGTACACATAGAATAAACAATTAATAATCCTACCGTTCTTCGGAAAAGAGTGGGATCATAAACCCCTGTCTCAGTTTTGGTGAGAGAAGACCCAGCACCTTCTACCTCTTGAGAAGCCACTAGACAGGGAAATCAGTGAGCTAACTGACTTAGAATTGAGTCAAATGAACTTCAGGAAGGCTCAGTGAGATGGCAAGACTCCGAGCAGAACCGGGGCAAATAAGGTAGGGGGAAGAATCTACCAAACATCTCCCTCCTTACTACCCTACTTACCTCTACTTTGATCTCCAAAATCACTTATTATGCCAAGCAACCAGGTAAAGAGAAGAAATAGTATGCCAGATGCCAAATGCTGGTACAGTAGAGTCGATTATCTGAACGTCGATTATCCAAAACATCAATTATCAGAACAAGCCATCCAAAGTTTTCGGGCAGCAAAAAATCATAAAGTCTGAAAATGTAAACATGATATATATTTGATTGAGCATGGTTTTTGAGTTTGTAGCCAGCTTGTGTAAGAAGAGATTCTTTATTTTCCATTGGAATCACTGAATGGTTGAAAAGTGCATTCCTGCATGCAGAAAAAAACAAGATTTTAGAAGTTTTTTTATCCAATCCAATTATATGTTTGATTATCAGAACACTTTGATTATCTGGACTATCCTAGGATCCAATTAGTTTGGATAATTGACTCTCTACTGTATCTAGAATTTTTGGGAACAATTGATGAAACTGTAAGTACAAAAATGAAAGCCAGAGTTCTGACCAGGTTGTGCTGACCACAGTGATAATGTGAGAAATAAAAACCTTTTGTAAAAGGTGCTCCAAATGACAGCACCAAAGTATTACCTTAAAAACTCATTAATTCAAATGCCCCAAAAAAGATACACCTTTCAGAAAGACTGCTGTGGATATTTTTGATCCCCTAATTAAGTCCAGTCATAGGTATTAGTATATCTTGGTTATACTTGACTACACAACCATATATCCTGAAGCAATCTCTCTTCAGAAGGTTAATGTTGAGATCATAACAAAATAACTGGCCTTGCTATTCGCTAGGACAGATGCACCAAAGGAAATACTCATTAAACAATGAATGCTCTTTATGTCAAAGAATGTACACTGATTCTGCCAAAGTTTCAAAGTGAAGTAACATGGAAGTTCTGTGTGCCACCCTCAGACTGATGGCCTGGCAGAATGATTTAATAGGATTTAGAAATCCATGATAAAAAAGTGGTAGATGAGGATAGGAAAAATTGGATTTGTTTGTTATCAACCCTGTTAATGATCAGGGGTACTGTATCCCTTGCTATCTATTAGTTTCTCAGGCATCCACAAGATTTAGTGTGTTTGAATTCCTGTATGGAAAACATGCAGGAGGATTAAAAGATATGAGAAGAGGAGGTGATGTCCTTCAAAACTGTTCTGGAAATTATACCTCCATCCTGGGCAAGATAAAATAATAATATTAGTTCATGACTATATGGAGAGGACACAAGTAGCTAAAGAGGGAGTTTATAACAGCGGCACCAGAAGGTGGGAATTTCAGGTAAAAGGCCTAGTACTTGTTTTAAGATCTTCAGCTGAAAATATATTTTTAGCCAAATGTCAGGGACCCTTTGAGGTAATAGAAATAGTGACCAGGGTGAACTACAAGGTTAAGCAAATAGGTAGAAGACCACTGGAACAAATATATATTCATATACATGTCCTATAGCTATGTAAAGAGACAGAGACAACCCAAATTATTCTGGTAACAGAGGTTAGGGATCACAGAGAGGAGAAAGAGCTGTTATCCTCATCTGAGGGAGTGGTAGAAACATTATCAAACCACAAAAACAAGAGATAAAGGATTTTTTTCAACAACAAATAGGTTTCTGAACTGCCAGGAAGAAACAACTTAACTAGGCACCATATACAGACCAGGCCAGGTGAAAAAGTCAGCAAAAATCTTACAATATACATGAGCCTCAGAGGGAGGCATTTTGAAAACAAGTAATGCAAAGCAAATTAAATGCTGTAACCAGCATATATCAAGGAGTTAGCTATTGATTGGAGCAGTGCCATCATTCATTTACCAGATCCTGACAGATTCTTTAGGTTCTGCAATGGCTTTAGAAATCTTATTAGGATATCCAAGTCTGGCAACAATCTCAGGCCAATGTTGTATGAAATGACTTAGGTTAAGGTAAAGGAAAATAGATGCCTGACCACTTGGTATCTAAGAAAAATATATATATGCAAATGCTGTTTAGAATAAGACCAAAGAAAACATGACTTTTTAACCCTTAATGATCTGTTGCAGTAGTGAATGATCCCATTTGACCTTTACGGGGAACAAGCTACATTCCATTCCCTAATGCACTAGGTTCTTATGCTTCTTAACTTGCACACAACAAGCATTTTTACATGAAGCCATAATTAATTCAGGATACATATACCTGTACCTACCCAAAGTTTTATTATTTTATGCAAAGCTTATAGTGTTGTTTGTTGTTGTTTGTCTTTTCGGTTTTGTATGTCCCCAAAAGTGAACTCAGAATGACAAGATAAAGGTTTGTTAACTTTATGTAAATTACCTTTTATTTGAACTACTGCTGATGTCACCTGTAATGACTTGGAAATTGTGATTACTCTTTGCAAGGGGAAATTCCTGTTGTAATTTGAAACACCCCTCAGGTGTAAACCTAAGGGTATTAAAGAAGGGATTATTAAGCCTAGATCAGAAAGACACATCAAAGAGTACTTGCTCTGAAAAGAGTTGTCAGAGGAAAAGATTTACCAAAAGAAACTCTTAATAATCTTCATGTCTGACCTGAGGACAGACATCATACAGCAGCAGAGGTAGTAGAAGTTTTTAGCTTTAGACCACAGATGTTTAATTTGAATTATAAAGAACCTAGAAGTGAACAGTTTGTAAAAGCAACAGACTTTATTTTTCTTTGCAAGTTGAAAAGACATTCCTGTTGCAAAGTCTGTCAACCTTCCATTTTCTATTGGGTGAAGTCAGCTTGAATTTCATTTTCCAGCACATAAAGGAATCATATTATAATTACTCCTAAAGCATCAGCTGCATTGTTTTCCTATATCTATCTATCTATCTATCTATCTATCTATCTATCTATCTATCTATCTATCTATCTATCTATCTATTATATACTTCGATATCTATATACATCTATATATCTATATCTATATATCTATCTATATGCACACACACACACTCACACACACACACACACATACACACACACACACACACACACACACACGCACAGACACACGCACACACACATGCACTTTTCTCATTCAGTGCAATATTGTGGCACAGCTTCATAGAGTTTACTGCTGCTTTATTTTTAGTTTGTGCTGCCTTGGCACAAAGCTGCTAGGTTAGTGATTAATAATCACAGGTACTGTATCCCATTCCAAACCATGTCTGATACATTACCACAAGTCTACAAATAATAGTAAATTACTGATAATTTATTGCAGGCATCTTATCTGCTCTGCTCCGAAAAAAAATTATAGCTGTAAGATTCAAACTCTATTATTAGCTGGCAATAATGCAACATTTGTTTTTATATGCTTTACCTTAATTATTGTCTAGTAATGCTTTAAGAATCACTCTATTTACAGTCCATTTAACAACACCGGGCTTTCATCTCCAATTAGCTACTATGTATTTTATACAATGATGAGCAGCAGTACATTATAACACAATCTAATGTCCAGTGGGACTGCAACTTCATGCTGTTTGCATCCTGATTCAGTGTCAAAGATCAGCACCTCTTCTGGATGAAGCATGCTTTAAATTCAGAGAAAGGCATTGCAGTGCATTACTAAACTGCTGACCTGGTTTTGAACCTTATCAACTCTGATTTTAGTACTATGAAATTTAGCAAGTCCCTTCATTTCTTCATGCCTGTAGTTTGCCCTGAGAAAGGACCACTGTTCTCAGACAGTCTAGATATCAGCATTTAAATAAAGTAGTCATGCGCACAGCTTTATATCCCATGTAAAGTCATTCAGTTGCTGACTATGATTTTAGAGTAATCTAGTAACAATATCTTTCTGCCTTAACATGCAATGTTGTACAGTGATATCTCGGCATTGATAAAGCATGGCAGAAACAGCAGAAAGATGTTATTAACAGGAAGGCAATAAGACAGGTGAAAAATATTTAACAGCAGCTATTATTGGGTAAACTGAGATTGTTTTCTATGTTTTGGAAGTCAGATAATAATTGCCACTTTTCCTGTTGGTGTAATATAAATTACTATTCTACAAAAAAATAGACCACTTAGCATTTCTTTTATTTTGGAGTACCATCAAAATCAACCAAAATAACAAATAAGTGATTTTCATAATTGCAGAGGACAAAGAATCTGTGAAATAAAACTTTAGAAAGGGGCATTTGCAAATGTAGCTTGCCTGGCAGACTAATGTGATGTGGGATATGCCTTTAAACTGAATAAGGGATAGTGTGGTGGTAGACAGGAGGTGGGGATGTGAGTGAAGTCACAAGATGGGTGGGGTAGAAGTGAGAGGTTATATAAGATTAGGTCTAAATATTGGGAGTTTTTTTTTTGGCACTGCAAATAATTTTGCTTGGATAGTCTATGGTGTCCAAGCGATCAGCTGGGATTATACAATAAGACCCAGGTATTTGGTGCAAGGAAGGGAAGTGTTGGCTTTTGTTTCATATTGGAGGTAAGTGAAAGGGCGCTGGGTAAGATATGTAATTCTATAATGGGTCATGGGGTGCAATGAGTCAATACAGAGCTATTTTCAAGTCTCTGTTGTTAGGATACATGCCCGATGAGTAGCTGTAGTTAGGTACATCATGTAGGGGTACTAGTAGGATGCAGGAGGAGTTCTGTAGAAGGATGCATAGTACAGCTCCTGAAAGATATACATGTAACTCTTAGCAATGACAGGTAATCAGTTATAGGGGGGGGTTTCAAGTATGTGATCTAGGCTCTGCTTCTTTATTTCAGGCATAATTAGAAGGCTCATTCCTTGCCTATGATAGTGAACTGCAAGAGAGGGTAAGCAAGGATAGTTATATGTATTTAAATGGATTAGGAGCTCTTTGTAATGGCACCATTAGCTGCTATAGAGTGGAAGTGAGCAGCTTGGCTTAGTGGACATCAGAAGATTGATGATAATGTACTAAGGTCATGTGGCATTGCATGAAGTTGCTATGTAGCTGCAGCCCTCACAATATTTGGAATCTCCTGCTTCTGGTATAGGGCAGCATTTACGGATGATGATTCACTTGAGCGGGCAGTGAAAAAGAGTAATGATGCACTGCAGAGCAGAGCAGATTGCATGGGACATAAAATTGTCTGGTCTGTGGCTAATATAAACTTACCATAGATAAAAAATAAATAAATAAAAGACAACAGCAGTTACAAGAAGAAATTTAGCTTCAGATGGCAGGATTGCTTGCTGCAGTTTCCAGTCATGCTAGGTCTGGAGAAAAAAGCAGTGAAAGAGGAAGAGGGTAACTGCATGATGCCTGAGACTTCACAACAGAGTTTAAGTGTTGCAATTAGTTTGGCTGTGGGGCACACTTCCAGACATAAAGGATTGCAGACAATAAATATATATATATATATATATATATATATATATATATATATATATATATATATATATATATATATATATATATATATATATATATATATATATATATATATATATATATATATATATATATATATATATATATATATATATATATATATATAGATATACATATAGATAAATATACAAAAGAAGTAAAGATCAGTAAAGGTAACTATTTTGGCAGACAGGGTCAGGCATGTGAGAGAGGGTTGGTAGTTTGTCTCAATGTGTGCACATTATCCTTAGCCTACAGAAAGAGTTTCACTGGTAGGTATGGTTAGATAACTAGAGGCCACAGTTGAATGGGGGGATAGTCATGCCAATGTTATGGCAACCACATTGTTAATTGAAGGGAGTTGTACAGGGAAGCTAGGTGGCGCTGGATTCCAGTTCTTATTATAGATGCTGAGGTCAGTGGCTGTTTAATTGGAGGGCTAGAGTTTTAGAGCTGTTCCCTTACTATTGAAGGGAGCAGGGTGGGTTATCTCGGATGTAGAGATTTTGAAATCCCCCCTTTTTCTATACTATATATATATATATATATATATATATATATATATATATATATATATATATATATATATATATATATATATATATATATATATATATATATATATATAGGTCCACTACGTAATTTCGAAATATCACAGTCTCGAGATTCATAAACTTGAGGTCAGAATCTTGAGAGTGTGAAATCTCGAAACTAAGTAGTGAACAAAAAAAAAAAATTAAAACATGTAAAACCATATTTTTGTAGGGGGCAAGTAAAATGCAATTTAAATGATATAGAAGGCTATTTTCCTATAGATGTTGTTAACAGAAAAGGCATAAATAGTGTAGTAAGTACAGAAAACCCATGAAACAACCTCATGTTGCTCAGGATTTGATGCAGGAATGGTTAAGGAGAGGTGAATTTAAACCAAAAGATGAAAGGCTAATATTGGTTGCCAAGGATAGTGGACTACATACACACTGTTTACAAATTCCATTGAACATGTGGCAGAAATAGAGAAATGCAGATTTTGTAAAACATAACTGGAGACTGTCACACATCTTGTTGCTGCACATGCCTGTATACTGAAAGACACAATAATGTGGCTAGACTGTTGCATTGAGAATTGTGCAAACATTACGCTACTGAAGTAGCTAAGAAGCATTGGAAACATGAGCCACAATGCATTATAGAGAAGAAGTATGTTTATATCATTTGGGTTTACCCATTATCAACAGTTCATAAAATAGATGCGAGAAAAACAGATATAGAAGTCCATGAAAAGAAGACAAAAGTAGGATTGCATTAATCATTAAAATTGCTACACCCAGTGATTACAGTGTCTTACATGCAGAGAGATGCAAATTCATAACATTACCAGGATTTGCAGGCAGAAATGACAGCAATATGGAAGAAAGACACAAAGACAGTTCCAATAGTGGCATAATCAATGGGTCTAATAAAAAAGAATGTACTGTCATATTTAGATATGTTCCCATTGCATGTAACATCATATGAATTAAATAGTCAGTTCTAGGCACATTTCAGGTGCTGCAAAGAGAACTTTTGGCTAACAGCAAAGATTGAAACAATACTATTTTCATAAGCTTTAACCATACCGTAACTTAGGAATGGGGTCCATACCCTTCATGGTATTAGAAGCCCAAACGACTTGGAGAAATTAAACCATGAGAAAATTTGAAGGGTGGAGTTTGTTAAAGTTTTCTGTCTCATAGACACTGATGACATGCAATGGTTGGCGAAGGATGAGTCACCAGGATAAAGGTTCTCACAGCAGCCTTGGCTGCATTGGGGAATAGATGATCTGGATGATATAGTCTGTGTACTTATAACAAGTGGGTTTTTGGGTCTGTGTATTTCATGGCTGCGTTACTGAAGAAGGAGCCTAAACAAGCACAATATCTAATGGTGAGAGAGGCACAGACACTTAGGAGTAGTAACACTGGGTCTAGTGTGGCCAATCCTTTTTTAAACTAAAGATCATAGATAAGTCTTTGGTTTGGGAAGACAGGCATGCTGTTACCTGGATGGGAACCATACTGGACAGGTCAGGCAGTGAGGTCAAGGTGTAGTTGGATGAAGAAAGGAGCAAGGTGAAAACAAGCTGGGCTTTCAGTGCAGATAAGTGTTCCCAGCTTGCTTGTAGGTTCCGACATATGTGTTTGTACTGTGCAGGCCAACATCCTAGGATTAGATGTTGGAGGAAGAATGTGACAGGTGGACTGAAATTAGATGTTTATAAGGTGGTGCAGGGCTTGTGGGGGGCTCAGAGGAGTGTGAGGGGAGGAACTCCGTTTCATGGCTGTACTGGTCAGGGGGCTGGTCGATTCACCCATTAATGCCTGCTAGTTAGAACAGCTGCTGCAAGGATATCCTGATAAAGCAGTAGTGGTTGAGCTGGTGGGGAGGATCATGGAGGTTTTGTGATAAAATCTAAGGAGGGTGGTTCTTTTCATATTTGCAAGAGTTTTAAATTTCTAGTGGGGAAGGAAGAGGTAGTTCAGAAATTGTTAGATAAGGAATTAGCAGTGGGCAGGTTATTGACCCCCTTTGATTTTTCACCATTTAGTGTCAACAGCATCTCCCACTGGGATTGGTGCCCAAAAATTAACTAGGCAATATAGGTTAACACATCATTTGTCTTTATCAGACAGAAGTTTGGTAAATAACCATACTGATGGGTCAGAAATTAATGTGCAAGTGTTCCTTATTGGACTAGGCAAAGAGGGTAGTCAGAGTGTTTAAGGATCCTAAGTTAGCTAAGTTACATATTGAGAATGCCTTTAAGTTATTACTGGTGAGGGAGCAGGACTGAACTATTGTAGGTATGCATCTCAATGGGAAGTTCTTCTTTGACATGTTCATGACCATGGGCCATGCAATAGTTTGTCCGATATTTGAGAAATTCAACATGGCTCTGCATTGGGTGTGGCAGCAGAGGGTGTTTAACATAATGGTGGTACACTATTTGGAAGACTTTTTGCTAATTGGTGAAGATGAGGAATCCATGCTTAGGGGAATGAGAGTGTTTGAGGAAATCTGTTAGTTAATGATAAAGTAGATGGCCCAGCTAAGACACTAACTTTTTAAATTTAGAGTTGGATTTAGACTTAAAAATATTCAAGCCTCCACATGACAAAGTAAATAAATTGAGAGATAAGGTGGGTTTGATAGTGATTTAAAAAAAGGTGATGACTGAGTAAGTGATGGAGGTCCTACGTTTAATGAATTTTGCCTGCAGGCCAATAGGGCTGGGGCATACATTTACAAGGGCTGTAGCCAGTTTTTTGTGAGATACATTATTGGCTCAGAGTAGGTAGGCAGGCAGGTCAAGGAAACATGTCTATTTCTCTGGAGTTTCCCCAGCACATTAACAGAGTGCCTTTTTGCCAAGAAGACAAGGTGGTGGCACCAGATATTAACTGATTTATTGGTGCAGCATGGAGGCTATGTATTGCTGGCTATTTTGAAGGCAGTTGATTCACTGAAGTATGGCTAGAAGAGTGGGACAATGAGTAGAGAAGGGATACCACCTTCTTGGACCTGATGCTGATTTAGGCATCACTGATAGTGTGGGAGGATGATTTTCAGAACAAGAGTGTCATATTTCATTTGGATAACTTAGCAGTAGTGCAAGTTTGACTGAAAAGATGGCAAGGTCTAGTTGCGAGCAGTTGTTACTCAGGAGAATTGTTTTGTTTTATTTAAATATAATAAGTTAAGCAGCCCCTGCAAGTACGGCAACTGCATGGCTCCAAAAAGACCTGGTAGCAATACAAAACAAAGGGAGCCAGCAGACTGTAGCATTCAATATTTATTCCAAAACTAGCTCAAGAGCATAGTATAAAAAATAAAAAAGAGACCAAGCAGACCGGTTTTGGCTGTAAAATATTACAAAGCCTTCATCAGTGCAGTAAAGACATAGAAACTTGTTCTCCTTTTTTTATATAGCCACTAGGTGAGACTGTAATTTAATAAATTAATTAACAGTCCTAATTAAAGGTACTCATTAAGTCCTGGTGAAAACAAAAATCCCAGTTTGATAATCCATTTCTTTTCCTTACTATTCAAAATCTGATGCCACCCTGCTTTGTTTGTCCTTTGTCCAATAATTCTGTCTATCACAGTGAAATTAAAGGATGCATTCTTGTGTATCTCAGTGTGGTTGTATAAAGCATTGGTAAGCTTCTTATGCCTGATGTCACTATAATGTTCAGAAATTCTAAATTTGAGTGGTCTGGATGCTTGTCCCACATAAAATGCAGAACAGGTACAGGTAGCCAAATAGATCACCCAGTCCATCTAACAATTAGCAAAAAAGAAAATATCAAATACTTAGCCAGTATTTTAGTAGTAAAAATACTGGCCAAGTATTTGATATTTTCTTTTTTGCTAAAGAAACCCCCCACACCCACCTACTTAAATATTCTCACTCCGAGGTCGCACTACATACAAACACACACAAAACACCACCACACAAGCTACTTTCTCTTCGCACACATACATCATAGCAACAAAACACACCGACACACACCACAGTCCCTACCCAAACCCCTTAACACACACACACACACACACACACACACACACACACACACACACACACACACACACACACTTACCTGAATACATAACTATAGCGGAACTTTAGAAGCGTGAAATTCAAAACCTCCGGTATTTGAGGTTTTGAATTTCACGCTTCTAAACTTTCGCTATTATGTGGATTCGGCTTCTTGGACTCGAAATACTGAAATTCGAGATTTCAGTATTTTGAGCTTCTGAATGGAACCCATATATATATATGTATATATATATATATATATATATATATATATATATATATATTTATTTATTTATTTATATATATAAATGCATTTTAAATTGTAAGGCAGGTGTTATGATAATTGTGTGCGTTTCCTTCATAACCAAGAAACTGGTAGTCATATTTGGGCACCCTTTTATCTACTGGGTGGCAAGACAAGTGCAGGTTTGACCTGACAATGCAAGTTTGTGCCTGGATCTATGACACTGGCAAGTTCAGTGATAAGGTGTGAGAGGTATGCTATGGTGTAATTTGCTACCAGCATTGGCAGAGGTAAGACAGAAGTTTGGTAACTCAGACAGGTTACTTATACAGTTGGGTGATAATGACTTTGGTAGCATATCTAAAAGCACTATGTCTATATTTTTCCTTCATATTCTTTGGACTGTTCCTCAAAAATGTTCAATTTCTGACAAAGCTCTAGGGTGGAAGTCACTAAATAATGACACGCATTTGAGTTTCAGACTTCATATCCTTCAAAAATACATATTAATACAAAACCCATTACTCTAGCAACTTTCTAAGCAACATGACATACATTATTCAATTCCTGCCCCCCTTTTTTAAACAAGAAACATCTTTATTTAACAATCACTAATGACATAAGCAATCATGCATTTATATAAATTAAACAAAAACCACAACAGCACAATTCTAGTTGCAAGCACTTTACATCACAAACTATACTGGCACAGTCCCAGTTGCAAATATTATACATCACTTATAATCTAGCCAATTGTTTTTAGTGAGACATTACCTGTAAATATGTTGAGAGGTATTTTAAACATTTTCAATTCTTTATATCAAACATTTGCACAAAAGTTAAACTTCCATATGAAATAAAGCAATCACATTGCAAAAGCCAAGCATAAAATGGAGCAGACTAGATGCAGTTAATAAGGTAAATGATACCTGAGATTCCAAACTCTGCCAGCACTGCTGTAGATATCTGTGAGCTCTGACTAAAATATATATATTTTGAACTAAATATCTGTCTCTTTTCAGGGATTGCTGTAGGTGGAAGACCCAAGACATTTCTTTTTTCTTTTATATTTTATCAATGAATTCAGCATGTGTGCAGAATATCAGTGGGATTCAAAGGTGACTGAAGAAGGTACATGTAATATGTACAGAACCTAGGACTCTTAGGGAGGTTGAAAAGTTATGAAA
The DNA here is from genome assembly GCF_019279795.1 of Protopterus annectens. NCBI lineage: Eukaryota > Metazoa > Chordata > Ceratodontiformes > Protopteridae > Protopterus > Protopterus annectens. Next base: position 1,021,822,453 of record NC_056746.1, on the reverse strand, counting down.
TTCTCTGATGTGTTTAAATTCAGCTTTGTGACCTTTTCTTTATTTGTGTTTAGTAGGTGTCTTTAGTGACTAAAAATGTCACAGGTTAGCCATTACTTCGATTCTGGGTTTTATTTTGACTTAACCAGATAAGAATCACTTAACAAAATTGTGTCTTTTTCACGAGTAAAATAGGAATTCTGATTTGTTTAACTGACTTTCTGAGAGTCAAACTGGAAGGCAATGACAACAAAGAAAATCAAACTTAAGTCTACTGAATGAAAATCATTTGTAAGTCTTAGCATTACTCTTCTGCCCTAGACTGCTGGAAGCAATGATTATCTGTAGCTGTAGATGATACATTGCAGGAGATAGAGTAAATGCAAAATGTACATGGTCAGAATGTATGTATTTGTCAATGTTCCCTTCCTGACGTTGCTGCTAAAGTTTTATAAATACACTGTACCAGTATAAGCATCCTTCTTGTCATTAGGTACTTCACCAGTTTTATAATCCATGGCTATTGATGGAAATTATGGTTGAAGAGTGGTAATGTTGTGGAAAAACAGTTTCTGTCTGGTGTACTTATGCTCTGTATATTGAGTTGCACATTATAATTAATAAAATTTAGCATGCATACGTTTATGCTTCATACAAAGTTATAAAAAAAAAGACTGTCTAAAATGAAACCATAAAGAACACTGCTGCTAATGCACTTGTGTTTTTCATTGGGTATTACTAATAATGCAGCTAACAGTTGAAGCTGGACCTAGTGGTTATTGTAATGGTGGAGCTAAACATGAAAAAGTATGAGTAAAACAAGATTTTTTAAATAAATAATGCTTTTTATTCGGTCACTCTAAAAGGCAAAAAATAAGTAAGAAGGCTGAAAATGTTTCAAAAGAAACATAGACGACCTGATTTCAGAAAAGCTTTTGAGGCTGGTTTTCCAGATTCTTGTAATGAGGTACCAGAAGAAGGACCAGGAATCAGCAAAACCATATCTGGAATGCTTTTCTGAAATCAGATTGTCTATGTTTCTTTTGCAAAGTTTTCAGTCTTCTTCCTTATTTTTTACTTTTTAGAGCAACTGAATAAAAAGCATTCTTTATTAAAAAATATATATTTTTTTACTTATGCTTTTACTTAAAAACTAAAATATGTGGAAGTCAGCAATGCAGGCAACACCTACATCTAGTATGAACCAATCATTATGCAATACACTTCATCACACTTGACAGCTCAGTGCATCGTGAAGTATGACAGAAGCACAAAAAGAGTGAGAAGCAATCATTATGCAATAGACAGTACTTCAGCACCCTAGACAGCACAGTGCATCGAGGAGCATGACAGAAGCACAGAGAGAGTGAGAAGCAATCATTATGCAATAGACAGTACTTCAGCACCCTAGACAGCTCAGTTCATTAAGGAGCATGACAGAGCAATAAAGCCACTTTCAAGGAAAAGCATTATAATAATAATAATAATAATAATAATAATAATAATGTGCCGAGGAAATTCTTTCAGTATTTAAGAGGAAACATGCCTTTGATCTCTTCAAAAAAATCTCTGTTTCTGAAGATATGATTAATGAACTGGTCTTCTTTTTATTCCATTTACACATCCAAAAAGCTGTTCAAAGAAGAAAAACTATATTAATTTCATTAACAAATAAACATTTTATACTAAGTACAAATGCAATTTTTTTTTTGTTAAACTCTATGTATGGTTTAGTCTTTTTTCGTAATAGCTGAAATTATTTGTTTTAGGGTTATGCCCCTTAGGTTTAATTATCCACAGTCATCCATTTCATTTTACTCTCCACACGTTATTTGTGGTTCTTTCTCCAGAGTCCACACATAAGCATATTGGAAAGGACTACTCAAAATCTATTTCTATAATTTTTGTTTTTAATTACACAAAACATTAGTCTTAAAAGGGAAAAAAGTCTGTATGTCCAGTACAATACTTTGTATAGTAACCAGTAGTAAAGAAAATAAAACAGGGTCCTTCTATGGTAGGATTCACTGTTGTGTGCATTCATATGAAAAGAGTCAACAGAAAGGAGCAGAAAGGGGGTTTATTACTCTACCTAGGCTGCCAGAATATGAGCTAACCTAAATTAGTTGGCTGTGGATCCTGTGTTGCTTTACACCTGAAATCTAAAACCAGCTTAAAAGTGTCAGCTTTCCTAGTTTTATATAACATTTTTGAAATTAATTCCATTTTCCCATTGCCTTTTGTGGGGGGAAATACATCATATCATAGTTAAATACTTTCACCTGATTTTCTGTTTATCTCCCATTCTCCAGCTTTCCTCCAGCCTCCCCAGTATAATGTCATCATAGATTCCCTGATTATATTATATACCCACATTGGTTACAATATATTTGGTAGAAATGTCATTTGAGAGAAAAACTAATAGAAATCACATTTGGTAGAAGATTAGTTTGGTAAAATCACATTTAGGTTCATGCATGTAGTGGTTGTATTTTCAAGCTGAATTTCAAGGTGTTTTTTTAACTGATTTTTTTCAGAATGTTTGTTTTCAATATTTTTGTTCTCTGTTTTATATAGTTGCTGACATTTCTGTTAACATGTAAGGATTATAATCAGTTAATAGTGCTGAAGTAGGTGATTGTAATCATGGTTTTAAAACTGGTTTATACTGCTGGTGCAAAGTAGAAGTGTGTGCCGACAGTGATTCCACTGTTTTGAGAGATTTTTACCTTTTACAAGTTGGTACAACCATGAAGCTGGTATACCTAAGACTTGGGAATGTGAGGAATTTATTCTCCACATTGCAGTGTGTAAGGGTAGGCTTCACCATGCCCCCCCCCCCCGCAAAACTACTAGCAGTGTTAGTTTTTCTACCTTATTTGTTTTAGGAATTTGTGAATTTAATTTATAGTAGAAACAGAGTACTTGGTTTAGTTTTAGACTAAATGTGATTCTACCAAATGGATTTTCTACAAGATGTGATTTTGACTTACTTTTTTTTGATCAAATGAGATTATACCATTTGTGTCTGCAACCAAAGGTAATACACTGCCCACATCATATCATCTTTCTTTAGTTTCACTCATTTCAGTTGAAAAAGGCCCAAATCATTTTGTTTTACTTTGTATGTCACCATTTTCATCAACCACTCCATTCCTACTTCTTGTTCTGTAGCTTTTGCACCATTTTGTTTTCTCTTTCCATAAATGGCGTACAGATGTATATATACACACACACAGCACTAGCCCTGACCCACAAGTGCTTCATAAAATAACAGTCTCCTTCTGCTCTTTAGATGAAACACATCTTAGACAAAAAGAAACACATCTTAAGCAGAATGAAACACCTTTTAGAACAAAACACACCTTAAACAGAAAGAAACACATCTTAGGTACAATAAAACTCACCTTAGAATAAAATGCATCCTAAACAGATAAAGGAAGATGCCAGAACAAAGAATATCTTAGAACATAAAATAACTTAGAAAGAAAGAAGAGTCTTAGAAGTAAACATATCAGAGAGTGAAACATCTTGGAAGGAAAGACATTTTAGAGACAAAGAAATATCTTAAACAGAAAGGACACACTTAAGATGGGATTGAACACTTCTTAGACAAATGAAAAATCTGAGTATACCAGGGCATCTGAGGGCCTAAAGGAAGGAGATGCAAATAGGCTAAGCTATGATATATAAAGAGTGTTTCCTTTTTCATAGCCAGACAAAAGCATTCAGAGGGCATAGGCACACTGTGCAATGAATCAGAATACAGAATACAGCACTGGTCCTCACAAGGAAGGTAGAATACTTAAGTACCCTTTGTAATTATGTCCATCCTCAATATCTTGCTTTATTTGAAGTTTTGGATTTCTGGTTTTACATCACTATTAGGTAACTCATTTTTGTATATATGTATGGTGTATATACTACTTAATTTTACTTGTGGCCCTTAAGCATGCCTTTCAACTGTCCAGAGTTTTGCAGACTGTCCAGATTTTTGCCTCATATTTTTCATCTGTTCCTCATAGAATTTGTGCTTTTTGGACAAATCATTTAATATTGACGGCACTAAATAAAATGATACATTTGGCTTTTAGACTTCGTACCTTTCAGAAAATTCATGCTAATGCATAACAAATTATGTCAGCTTTATATAGTTATAGAGTAATATTTAAAATCTGTCCCAAATTTTTGGGCCTTTGTCTTTTTGGCATTCTTCTTGCACTCAGAGACTGAAAGGTATACCCTTCAGACCTAAGAATCTCTGTGTCATTCAGGGAAATAACTGCTTAAGCCTGCACTACTTAATAACAGGAGAGCAACAGAGTTTATCTGCTCTGAACATATAAAAGAAGTGTTGTGAAGGATATATGAGTTTCATCATGCATCAATTGAAATCCTTGAAATGTTTTGCTTCCGTCTTTGTTTAGAAACTAGTGTTTCCCTGCAGATACCTTAACTCAACTGCTTGGTCTGTTTATGCAGAGCAGAGATATTCAGTGAAGAAAAAACAATAAATGTAAAGGAAATGTGTTTAAATCCTTAAAATGCAGCATTCTGTCTATGTATTCTGCCACATTGATCCATTCAGCTGTGGTGACCTTTGCCTTTACCTGCTGTTATTCACTGATCTGTTGAGTAGCACAAGTAGTGCAATTTTATGTTTTAATTAAGAAGAAAATATCATGTTCTTTACTGCAAATAACCCCTAGACAGACAACAGGTGGCAATTCCTTCCTTCATGTGGCTGTTTGCAGAGCACAATTCTTTTATTCTCTAGCTGTTGTCTTTAGAGGCATAGGCTCCCTCCTATTGTATTTAGAGGCATAGACTCCCTACATCAGTATGTACCATTACACCACATATCTGACTGAGGAATTGTACTCAACTCTATGTACTCTGCTGCTCATACAGTTCATTTCTCAGTTTTAGTTTACCTCATTTGAAAATTCCTACATTCGGTGCCAAAGAAACATTTTATTTAATTTTATATTTGTTTCTTGGGGTACAGCACTGATCCTCATGAGCTCTTTATGATCCAAGCACCTTTACTGTTAAATGTCTTGCTTAGAGTCATACAGTAGAGAAATGGAAGCTGGGGGAAGTGAATCCTAACCACAGGAAACAGCATGTTAACAGCTCATAGTCTAAATCCACAGAGCTAATTGCTGGAAAACGTCTGTCACTATATTACCACTCAGGATGAGTGATCCTGATGCCTGAGGTGAATTTCCTCGCATCCATGTCTTGAGAACATAATAAGCAGGTTATGTTCGGTGATACAATCATAATCCTCTATACTATGAATATTGTCTCACTTCAATGGTGACAGGGATTCCTCTGTTTCTTCCCACCTTTTCCTTTTATTCCATAACTGATCCAAAATTTAGATATAGTCCAAATGCATTCTCATCATCCTTGGCTGACCAGAAGAAGGATGTTGTTTTAAGTTTTCACTCCCAGACATACAGTGGACTATCCCAGTATTAGCCAAACTGTCTCTTGATGTTGGGGTTACAACCAGCTCCACCTTTACATTAGTTTGCTCTCTTAGATCCTGAAATCACATAAACCTTTAAAAAGAAGCCTCAAAAGTGAAAAGGGCTGTTAGAAAGGTTTACAGTAGGCAAATATATTCTATTTGGTTTCTGAAGGTATGTGAAACCACTTTCAAGCTCACTGCTTGTGGTGGGGAAGGTACTCTGCCCATATACAGAATATCTTCCAATTATTCAACTTACACCTCAGTAACCTCAAGATAAAAGTGCATATCCCCTGGTGCGCACTTTCATAAATTGGCTTTGCTTCCCTTCTCTTGGTTGAGTGTAAAGAGAATGAAGTTTTGACTCAGTGAGTTCCGTTCCCTGAGGCTGAATTCCCTGATAACTGATCCTCTGTGATGGTATGGTTTCTATTCACATACCACCCACAGCCAGATCTAATACTAGGCTACTTAAGCAGCTGCCTAGGGCCCAGCATTAGGAGGGGGACCTCATTAATGCTGACAGTCACTCATTACAACATTATTATGTTTTTCTTGCTGATATAAATTCCATGGCTATGCATTAGTAAACTAACGCAAACACACCAGTCCCACAGAATGAACAAAACTTACTACAATTTTCAGTGGTGGCTGGTGACTTCAAATTAAAGGAGGGCTGCAGGAGACAGCTGAATAGGTGTGGCCAATGGGGAGGGGTGTGGCCAACTAGAAAGGGGTGGGGCTATGCTCAAAACCACAACAACTGAAACTTTAAATACGCTGCCCTGGGTGCCAAACAGTCATTACGAGAGTCCAATCAAGACAAAATGAAGTGTAGAAGAAAAAAAATGTCAATGCATTGGCTACATGACAGCTTAATATCCAGATGGAAACAGGTTGTGAGGCATGTAAAAATAAATTACTTTTTAAATACATTACTGGAATGCCAGCCAAAAATCAAGTATAAAAAAACAAGCAGCACTCAACTCAAACCACTACTCCTTGCACTGCAGTTCTAATTATAATTTATATTCAGCCTTATAAAATTACCAAGTAACATGCTGAAAGTAGCAATCTCTGTGATACCCTCACTTGTAAAAATATTTCTTATCCAAAAAAGACCTGCTGCCTGACACAAATATCTACTTGTTTCATGGGGAAGACATGATCAAAGTAAAAAATGAACAGCAAACAAGAAACAAGCTCAAGATAAATTGCTTAAAGGATCCCTGCACAAGTTATGGACCACACATGATAGATTGGCATTCTGTTTAGTTTATGGGTAAGCCTGCAAAGATGACTGCAAGTCTCCAACAAAAGATGACTGCAAGTCTCCAATAAATGTAATGAGCTTCTGAAAATACTGTAATCCTGTCCTTTTATTACAAATACTGTCTTATGCATTTCAATACCCAAGGCTTATACATTATCTAGTTATGTAAATATTCTCTGCATGGCAACAATGAAAAGGCTTTCAATGCTGGTAATTCTTTAACAGTATGCCTGTTAAAGCTTACTTGCATCTTACAATCTCTGACAAGCTTACCTGATGCTCATTAAATCATTGCTACTTAAACAGAGCAACAGGGCACTGTGACAGCATGCATTTCCTGAATAATAAGAAGCATAAATCAACAGTATAAAAATCTGACAGAAAACCAGAACATTCTGCAAAATCAAGGACAGATGAAAAGCCACGGTCGTACTTGTGGTCTACCTTGGATGGGGGAATACTCTGCACACTTACACTGCATAACTGCTCCTTGCCTTCTTTGGACACATCTAGAGCCACTACAATGGGGGTTGGGGTGCAACAAGTATGTCATAATTTGAAATGTCTCTGGCTGACAGTGATGGCTCTGACACTCATACCTCTCAACTTCAGAGCAAGAAATCTGGAAAAAGCCATACATAGAACTAGAAGTGGGACACAGGCCCAGAAATAAGGACAATTTTTAAATATTGCTCTTATTAACTTAGATAATAGAACAGTAGTAGATCTTGCATTAGTACAAATTTTTTGAAGGGTATGAAATCTGAAACTCAAATGTCTGCCATTATTTTCTAACTTCAATCTTTAATGACTTGCCACTAATTTGCCAGAAAACCACAATTTTATGAAAAACAGATCAAAAATGTGATGCAAAAATATAAAGTTGCCACACAATACAGCTGGGAACCTGTCAAAAAAGGGACACCTTTTTAATATTAACACTGTTAACTTGAGCAGCTAACAAAATAAGAGCATCTACATGCACTTCTGAAATAAAAGTAATCTATAACTCTGATCATTACAGTTATATAGAATTGTAAACCCTCCACATTTTCTTCCAAAATTGTCATTTTGAGGAGGGATTATTAGGGGGGAGCAAAATTTTGAGCCAAAATTGGGGACAATTGAGAGGTTTGGATATTCCTAATTCTACAAAGTGATTTGCACGTACCTCTCAACCTCTTAATGCAGGAAATCTGGACAAGGCCAAATATATTGAGGGAACATACAAACACTACTAAAAATTGCTCTTGTATAAACTTAAGACAGTTGATAGAATAACAGGTCTTGCATTAGCATGCATTTTTCTGAAGGTTATGACATCTGAAACTCAATGTCTGTCATTTAGTGACTTCATTCCTAAATGATTTGATATAAAACCACAAATTTTATGAGGAACAAACCAAAAATAAGAAGCAAATATCTATTCATTCTGCAAAAATATGGACAACTGAGAGGTATAGTTCAACAGGGGCTGTCTGAGTTTGCTACAATCCCCCCCCTCACAAAATCATGGTCGAATGGAGCCTCCCCTCTGCAGCCATTCCAATGTCCCATTCCTTGGTTATTTCGCCCCATTTACCATAAACACTGTAATGTGCATACTGCTTTACTTCTGCAGTATGCAATATGGATTTCATTTGAAAGTTTTATTTTATATTTTACAGCATAAACTCTAATAGATATCTATTAAACAAAGCAATGCAGTCTCACAATGAAAATAGACTTAGCATTTAATCTTCTCTGCCCTTGAAACTCACATGCATTGAAAATGCACTGAAACCTACATTCAAAGAAAATACATTTTGCCACTGGCAGATAAAGATTAACTCTGAGCTGTTTTCAAAATCATACGCCCCTTGAACATGAAACATACACATGCTCTTTGATACACCTTCCTGACTGTATTACATTATATTCCTTGCACAATACAGTACAGTTGTTAGAGGGCATTTTAAATTTATTGTTTTGAACATTTTTCCAGTAAACAATGAAACAAAATGCATGCACCAATAATGACAAAACTGCCTAGTTCAGAACATTTCCATCATAAAATGTCTACTCAACCTTCTATAGTCCACCAGTATCAGAAAATATGCACAACATCTGAAGTAGTAAAATCCACATTAAAGAAATCTGTCACTAATAAAGAGGTTTCTGGTAGCAAACAACTTTATATGTCATTGTTTCATCCACAAATAAAGTGCCTGTTGCCCTTGAAGAATAAATTGCCTATGTTGCACGCATTAAAAAAATGATAAGCTAGTAATACCGCAATAGGGAATGGATAGCAAACTGATAACAGGTTCATAGTTACTATGTATCTTTGCCAAAAAGGACTGCAGCATCCACCCCCTTTACAACACAGTACAGTATCAGCAATGCATCTACCTACTGTGGGAGTAGAACCCACAGCCTTCTGCATCAAAAGCAAGTAGACTACCTGTTGTGCTATTAACAATGCAAGCAGACTTAGCATAAGCAGCACTAAACTTTTGTTCCCCTGCAGCTCTCAGCTCCTTGTAAAATCTACTCGACACTCAGCTGTATCTCTGAACTTTGCAGCACAAGATGGAAAAAGCCAAAATTTATTGGGGACGATGACGACAAAAGACCAAAAAACAGGGACACATTTATTGCTTGTATAATGTTGGAAAGTTGCTAGAATAAAATGCTGTGTTACCACCATACATTTCTCTGCCACGTCTTGAACCCAGGGGGCCCTGTGCAAAACAGTCAGTGAAACATACCACTATGCCAAATCAGCTGAAACAGAGGAAGACAAACTTAAATGGCTACTATTTAGTGAATTCAGTTCTCACCATAGCTGTCAACCTCTTAGCAAAAAACACCTAAAAAAGCCAATAATGTGGGAATACAGCTGACAAACATATTCAGTGAATTCAGTTCTCACCATAGCTCTCAACCTTAGCACAAATACCTGGTCGAGGCCAATAATGGGGGAATACAGTCCCAAAAATATGGGCAAATTTCAAATATCCATATTATAAACTTAGGCAATTGCTAGAATAAAAGGTTTTGTTTTACCATGTACTTTCTGAAGAATATGAAGTCTGAAATTCAAATACCTGTTATTTGTAAACATTTGTTAACCAGGAAACTAATCTGACTTGGAACAAAACAAAGCCAAATTTCAGCAGAACAAGGAGAAACACATCTTTGTAAGGGATGGGAGGACATGCAGACTCCACACAGAAGGCACCCCAGCCAAGAATCAAACCAGAGAACCTGTAGCTGTCAGGCAACAATGCTACCAGTGCACCACTGCACTACAAACCTTTGCAAGGAAATATGAAGATACAGAAACCACAGATTTTTATGAGGAACAGCACAAATATGAGGCAAATATCTGCATTTGTTTACAAATAGTGGTGGGTAGGGAATTCAGGTCCTTGCCACCTGCATCCAAGGTACAGGATTCAAGCCAGGGTATTTCTACCCATCACTATGTGTAACTAACACACACATGCACACACACATGCACACGCGCACACACACATGTGCACACACACGCGTGCACACACACAAACACACACACACACACACACACACACACACCTGTAAATGGGTCCGGAAGCAGTAAACCAGGTCCAACTCCATTGTCTCAAAGCAGCACACACACACACACACACACACACACACACACACACACACACACACACACACACACACACACACACACACACACACACACCAGTAAATGAGTCCAGAAGCAGTAAACCAGGTCCAACTCCATTGTCTCGAAGCAGCAAACCCACGCTCGACTTAACGCTTCCCTTTAAGGGCTTTGCACTCAACTTACTTCACTCCTGATTGGTCCTGCCTGCGGCGGCTCAAGCAGTCTGGAACTCCTCTCTTCTGTGCAGCCATCTACCACATGGCATCTTGGGCATCTCTGGGGCAGAAAATACCTTCTCTGCATCTGGACTGCTGACTTGAGCAGTCAGAGTTCGCAAGGATTGCTGGGCATCTGCGGGGCAGTCTGAGTGTGTCCGTGCATGCGCAGCAGTTCCGGTACTCATTAAAAAAGAAAACATTTTTTTTTAAAGTTTATGTTTCACAGTATGTATTTCATTTATTTCTAGGTGGGAGGGCTGCAGTCCTGCAGACTGATAGCACGAGCCGCCCCTGACAATTTTCCTGTTGGCTGCATGGCATTTGGTTAACCTGCTACTACTTTTGTGAACTCATGCTGCATAAAAGTTTTATTGCCCTCTTATACAAATGAACTGTCCCCGGGATTCATGAAGCTTGCGCCAGGCGCAGGCATAGTATAGGTGGAATAATGCCAAATATGGCCATGGAGCGATTCAGGTGTGATCCAATTCCACGTGCACTACCAGCTTACACCAGAACTGCGCAGCCCTCAGCATAGGTATGCTAATCACCCTATGCGCAGTGTCGCACCATGCAAATGAAGGCAGATAGCGATTCATGAAGTGGTGCAGGCATAGCATAAGCCCACGGAAATGTAAACCAAAAAACACTGTTTACATTTTCCCAAACAGAACATCGGAGCTATGGAAGCAGACCAGACTCAAGTATTACAAAGTTAACATATGCCAATGGCTAAATATACAGCCAGTGGCATAAGAAAAGCTGCAAAACACCTAAAAAACAACATTTAATGTCATGTCCACAGTAACGCACAGTACAACCACAGGGCATGTGCGCGCAAACAGGAACATAAATAAAATCTATAAAAATGTCATAAAATCGCAATGTAATACAGATCAGGTTTTCACCATAATACGCAATGGTAGGCATGGAACACATCAACCAAGGTGCAAGGGTTGCTAAGGGCCTGCGACAGTGTTTGGCGCAGTAATTATGAATTAGTAGTCAATGCCATGCAAATGAGGCAGGTAATACTGAATTGCAAACGTCCCACCAGATGAAGGATGTACCATATGGCACAGCGCTATAACACTGAGGAGTGGCTCAGAGGAGATACATGACATCAGCAGAGGGGCATGCCACCGTAGCAGTAAGCACATTGGAGCAATGCAAATCTGGCCTGGCCGTTGCTAAGCAAAGCTGCAGGACAGGGGTAGGGAGGAAGGTTAAGAATCGTTTAGCTGAGAGCACACATGGTGCCTGAAAGCGCATGTGTACAGGGATGAAAACGTGCCTGGAACCCGGTAAGTGGATGCACGTGCCGCGAACAATAGCACAAACAGGAAGGTCAGGGGAAGAAAAGAAGGAAATGCCGAAGTAGAGTAATTGGAGTACTACTGAGCAATTAACACCAATCAACTCACAGTGGCCAATCGATGGCAGCTGACAAGTCTGCTCGCAGAAACCTGCAAAACAGGATAGGGGAGGCATTGGATTGCAAAGAAAGGAGGGGAGGCATTGGATTGCAAAGATAGGAGATCTGTCATAGCAGAGCAAAGCAAACCGACAGTAGATCGGCAATAGCACACATTACGCAAGATAAGCCTGGTCTAGGAAAGTAGTAATGAAAGCAGGCTGCTGGATGCATGCCAGAAAATGGTAGGTGGAACGTGCAGAAATGTAAAGGGAAGGTCAAGAGGTAATCCATGGCAGCCAAATGTAATTCAACACCAAAGACACCACAATAGTAGTTTCGGTAGTAAAACACATAAGATACCCTGTAGCTATGATCGTATATACACACCCTATGACATCTTCGGTGTTCACAGCACAATAGTAAAAAGTGTGAAAGCACCCTACACACACCTGTGTATGCCAAAACACTGCACCATAGGTGTAAACACACGGGGAACTTTTAAAATGTACATGTTGGGAGCTGCCATAGCTGTGATTCATCAGCATGTGTTAGAGACTGGCGGTGTTGTGGAGGATGATGCTGACAACCACCGCAGGCCCCAGAGAAGGAGAAGAGTGTTCAGACCAAGGGTAACCTACCAGGGGCTACATGATCTGGAGATAGTAGAGCGTTACAGGGTGGACAGGGACATCTTACAGCAAATAGTGGAGCTGTACCGGCCACGCCTGAGAACCAGAAACAACAGACGGGAGCCCATCCCAGTGGACACGAAGGTATGTGTAAGCTTGCGAATACTAGCCACAGGTACCTTTCAAAGGCCAACTGGAGATATAAAGGAGATCTCACAGGCATCAGCATCCAGGGTACTACAGCAGTTCCTGGATGCCATGTTACCACATGCCAATGAGCATATATACTTCCCCCGAACTCAGGAGGAGTTGGCCAGCAATATGCATCACTTCCACCGTGTGGCACACGACCCGGAGGTACTGGGTGCGATAGACTGCACGCACATACAAATCAAGTCACCACCCGGAGAGCATGGTAGGCGCTACCTAAACCGCAAGGGATTCCACTCCATCAACCGCCAGGTTGTGTGCAATGCCCAGGGCATTATCATGGATGTGTGTGCTGGCAGCCCTGGAAGCTACCATGACTCCCATATCTGGCATGCCTCACAGCTGTATCAGGTATTTGTCAGGGGCGACATCCCACATGGCCACCTTGTGGGGGATGCTGGCTATTCACTGGAGCCATGAATGATGACTCCCATCAGAAATGCACACACACCCATGCAAGAATGCCATAATGAGGCACACGCACAAACCAGAATCATCATAGAGCGTGTGTTCTGGATGCGGAAATCACGGTTCCGGTGCTTGGACACATCTGGTGGAGCCTTGCAGTACTCTCCAGGCATGTGTGCCCACATCATCATAGTATGTGCCATGCTACATAATATGATACTATGGAAACAGCTGCAGCAGGGACAAAATAGTGAAGGCCCTCATAGCCCACTGCAATTGCCAAGGCTATCACAGGCACAGAGGGATTCAGACCATGAACACACTGTGCCAGCCCCAGTAGGCAGACAGAGGCATGCCCAATATGCCTACGCCTTGGGAAAGAGGGAACCTATAGCACATACTCTGACAATGTAGGCCCCTACGGACTGACACACCTCTCCACCTGCACACACAGTAAAATGGATGGCACACAAACACGACCACCTGTAAATTGTAATGTATAGGTGGGCCACTGTGCGAATCCTACATAGGCAACCCTCAAACATTGTATACACAACAGCTATTGGAACACGGGAATGTCAACACCTGAACAGTACATGCACCTATCAGCATATGTTGGTGCTGTGTGTATAGGTTCCCAGGTACATCGGTAGGTACATGGCCGATTGTCAGAGGCCATACACCAAATGGGGCAAATAGTGTCCGCTGTCGCCACAACATCGAGTAACCAACTGTCACTTAGTGGAGCAGAGGCAATTGCGGGAGCATATGTGTGTAAGAACTGTTCTGCACACACTCAGCATGGAGTCCCTGCTGCGTTAATGAGGTGCTACACATAATGTAATCATGGAAGTTGTGTCAAGGCATGGGGTGTACCCATGACAGGTATTCATCACCCCAGCATGCTCCACCTATGGTCGTTTGAAGGTGTAGCACAGTATCATGTGTGGCTCACTGTGATATACATACCCAATGCCAGAGCACATCCAGTAAACATCACATGGACATACCATTAACTGGACTCATCAATATATAAACTAACTGAGTTACCCATGTGAGTGCAGTATGGAGTAACAGCCATAGTATACTCCACATACAAAATGACATAACACGTGTACAAATCCCAGATGTCCAAGTGTTAAATGCAGTGACCGTCGTGCATGTTCCCGGTCCCACGTCCTGCAAGGGATGTAGCGTAATCCCGAAGGCATGAGTAATGCATGTCAGATGCAGGTCATCAGATCATGTTTAGCACACATTAGAGGGAATATGAGTTGCCCACTGCTGGTAAGCGACATTTAAATATGACTATACGGATATGCGCGAAACATGGCTAAGCTTCTCCGAATATCGAGCAGATCATGGTCAATGATGTCCAGAACAGGTGAAACCAGCATTATTCACCCCTGTACTAATAGCGCCTGCTCTGAAGGGTAAAATGACCACTGCCAGGAGTAGAACATGCGATCATGTATACAATCACCTAACACTATTGCTAGCCAAGATGTACCTATGGTAGGGTTGTCACCTCTTCAAATGACCAATGTGGGACATACGTGAGATGTCTGCAGGCCGACACATACACCCGGCCAATACAAAAATCAGAACTTCACTGTTTTGCCTAGATAAAAGCTTATTCTTGTAATGTTTACTTACTTATTCTGTTTCTATAACATATAGGTGGTTCAGATACAGAATAACTGTTTTATGCAACTATTACATAAACTATAGGAAATAAGTATGCCCTAAAATGCCAGGACATTTGCCATGTTTACCAATATTTTGCAGGACACAACTGCCCAAAGAGGGACTGTCCCTCGCAAAGTGGGACAGCTTGTAGCCGTAACCTATGGCAGGTGTGTAATGTGACAGGTACAGACACAAACGTGCGGAGTCCAGGCACCAGTATACACTGACAAGTACACAATGAAAGGTGTAGCTTGCCTGTCACTTTCCCTGTCAGATATATATATATATATATATATATATATATATATATATATATATATATATATATATATATATATATATATATATACATATATACACACATATATATACATATATATATATATATATATATATATATATATATATATATTTATACACATATATATAATACAGATAGAAAGGGCGATAGAAGTGATATATGTTGATATATATATACGGATTCAACGATATCTGCAAATATATATAGATAGGTCAATGACATTCATAACACCTTGGAGGTACAAATAAATAGGATACCGCCAACTATGGAATGTGCAACATACCAACACACATAACCACGAGGCTGAAAGACCGAAAGAACACAGTACCGGAAAAGTGCAACCACGAATAATAGTATGACGATATGAAGGGACATTTAGTTACCGCTGCCGGTGTCGCGGTCCACATAGGTACTGTGTTCAACTGTGTTTGTGAGTGCCGTAGTCTGTGTATGTGTGTGTTGAGGGTGCTGTGTGCGTCTCCGTGTGACTGTAATGTGTGTGTCCGCATCGTGTGTCTGTTAGTGCCAACTCGGAGGTAGATCATTATGGTAGGTATGGGTATAGCTAGCCGTAGGCATACAGTTACCACCTGTCCCACATTAGTAGGGACAGCCCCTCCCTGGGCAGGTGTGTCCTGACATAAAACATTACAAAGGGCAAATATCCAAGATTGTAGGACATTATTATGTCCCATATATTATGTAATAGTTGCATTAAATAGTTATGCCTGTATGTAAGAAATGTAAATGTTACATGCAATATGATAAGTAGCCAATATCCCACAACAATAGGTATGTATTGAGGATAAAAGTATGTGCTATCCTGTGTACTGACCGTGACTATGTGTCGGCCTGTAAACACCGCTGTGTGTCCCGCAAGTGTCCAACAATGGCCATATGAAAAGGTGGCAACCCATGGCAAAGAGGTTCTGTTACCAACACAACTGCAATGACTGCAAATATCTGGGACAGAAATACGCGGGATAGCTGTAATTTAGACATATCCCTTTACATATCGCTGCAATTCCGGAGGTATGGAAGTATCAACCTTACCTGCATACTATATAGAAACCAATTAACAATGGCCCAATGTAAAATCCCATAACATAAGTCTACTAACTGATAGCTCTTTAATTAGGGATGGAGCCCACACACATGTACATGGAATATGTAGAAATTCAAGCCCCACAAACCTGTATATGCTACATACACCTACCGACATCCCCCACACTAGAAATATAGCAATACAGACTGTAATTACAGCACAAACATCCAGTCAGTCAATTACATCTGCAGAACCATCAACATACCTTGTGAGAGACACAGTTAAAGGCACCATGCAAAATTGTAGCCGGTGTATAATCGAACAAAAGGCGAATTTACAGGTTTTGTTTGCAATAGTCCATTATCAGACGGTTGGGATGACAGGTACACCCACATGTTGAACCACATACTCTAGCTGTCACACACAATCCACGGGGGACATGAATCCAAAGTATACTTGTCTCTACACAGACAGTTGCAATTACACACAACAAAACACAATGCAGGCCGTCTCCCCGAAGGTAGGGCAAATGGGCAACGCCAAGTGAAGAATTCAATTATACCCCACTGTTGCCACCTAATTGGTGAATGGAGTAGCTGCACAGCTGATGTGCAAGTAATTAGTCACTCAGGAACACCAATTAGTGGCAGGAAACCACATGTTACAGGTATCGACGTATATAAGGATGACTTGCCAGACATTCAAACCGTATGCTCATACCATATACCTGTTTAAACAGTGTAAGAGAGATAGAGACAAAAGTCCAGAACGATAACAAGGTATGTAGAACATTCAGTATGTAAATGTATGTATAGCATGTTTTATATTAATTATTTAGTGTATGTATAGCTTGGTTTGCATTAATTAAAAGTGTCCGCAATGCATAAAGTGGGAATAGGTATTTATGTAGTGATGTCTTGCTGAGTATACTAACGCTTGTAGAAACTGTGCGTCCAGCATTGGGCCACAAGGTACATATCACAGACACCACAAGGGATGCTACATGAGGGCTTTAAACAGAACAATTCCATACAATCCGCCGTCAGTGGTAGGGTATGTCCAACAAGTACGTGCCATAGCAGGGGATAGTATATGTTGATATACTGTCACAGTAGGCATGTGTATGGGCATATAACGACAATGACATGTTTAAAGTGGTCCCACTGTGCAAGTATGCTTTGCATTATGGGATACTATGTAAAATATGTGTAATGTATAGTATTGTAGGTAGATATGTCAGATATTCTACACAACATAACAGGCATATCATGCATACCAAAGGTATCGTCTATTGGCATATACAATAACAGGATACATATGGCTTGTAGGCAAGGGACATTGTAATAGCATGATAGCTAATCTAAATGGAAGGGCTACCAAGTAACCATGCACAAAGGACATGTAATAGCTTCACAGGTGCAAAGTGGAGTACTATGCAGTCTGGCAATTCTATGTGTAAGCACAACTACAGTGTTCACACCAGTGGCTCCTCCCTAGAGTAGTGTCCTGTGAACAGCAGAGCCATGTGTTACCTGCACCTCTGCACAGTACAGCCACTGCAGTGATCCCTGGCGTACATGTGTCTCCCAACCACCAAGTGAGGTATCACATGAACAGTGCTACTGAGTGTCCCTGCGTGATGTACTTAGGACTCATGTTCCAAAGCATGGTAAGTGTCCGGTTTGGGAATGTAACCCTCAAGCACATCCCACTCATCGTTGCGTGTGTGCACATATCCTTGAGCATGTTGCTCACAGTGGCTTTTGCTCATGTCGCGTATGTGGAGTATATCCATTAATATTGTTGTGGACATGGGCCCTGTCTGTTCAGCAGAGGTCACCCCTGAGTATGTAGTATGCAAATGTGTACAGACGTGGTGTCCGCAGTTCAGCCACATACTTTAACTGTCGGAGCTCAATAAATGTCATGGCGTGTTAATGTTGCAGTATGTAAAGCTGTAGCTGTTGTGTAAGGAACACCCTAAATGGGGGGGTGTACCCTTGAATGTGTGTAGAAGTCTGGAGTTAAGAGGTACAATGTGTGCCTATGTACCATCTACACACCCAGTACAGATAAGTGTGGCCACGTAGAAGGATATCCATGCCACAGTGGCAATATGGTAACCACAGGAGTGGGTGCGACATACGTGTGTACTACGAACACGTACAATGTGACATGTATGTAGGGGACTGCCACCTATGTGATAGTCAGTGGGTGAATGGTGTAATGCTAAGGTGATGTTCATGCACCTTGTGTCATGCAGCTTGAGGTCATGATATTCATATCAGGTATCTGTCACAGTGACACCCATATGGATGGAGTCAGTATCAGCTGGTGGATCAATCATGGTGCTCTGTATGCAGGGGTTTGTAAAGCTAGGCAGGGTAAGTCCCTCTGTGCTAGCCTGTACCTCAGGGTAGCATATACTGAACATGAGGGGCCCTATGACTGAGGACTGTGGTATGCCAAGTGTAACTGAAATGCAGTAGGTACTATGGTATGATACCCTCATTGTGTGTGTCCTGTCCATGAGCCACATTGCATAACATCCTGAGACATAGGGTACTATGTGCAGGTGGATGTGTATGTTGTCAATACCAGAATGGAGAACGGTGCTGACAGGCAATGAGAGGACAATGTAGGATGTGTGGACCCCCGTACCGTCATCAACTACCCTGGTAACTGGATGAAAGGAGTCCATCAGGTGTAGGGGTCATGCTCTGGCCCTAACAAGTCCAACCCGGGTGGCATCAAAGGACTGGAGCCCAACAATATCTCTGTGAATGACGTCCATGATGATGTGCCCCATAGCCATGCAGAACAGTCCAGTCAGGTGTGTAGGACTATAGTCCCACTCGTGCATTGTAGTGTCACCTGTGTGGAGTGTAATAACTGTTGCTGTGTGCCATTCAGGGGCCACAATGTCTGATACAAGGCTATTACTGAATACAGTGGCCTAGTGGGGAGACATGTCGTTCAGAGGTTTGTGGACATCACAGCCTGGGACTTTGGAAGGTGACATGGGGCCAGTGTCCCAGGACATATAGAGTGCTGGTTAGTACTGTGTAGGTGTCACCGCAGGGACACCACAATGTTCCTGCATGGATTGTGGCCCTGTAGTGAGTGAGAGGGTGTAATGTTAGCATTGAATCCATCCATCAGCATGTAGCCAACATCACCTGGTTCTGTAATGTTCCTGAGTGACTGTTGTATGTGAGAGCAGATGTGGGTATTGCCATTGACTTCTGACATACCACCTTAATGCCTTGTGGTACACCCCGGAATGTGTCTCAGTAATGTTTACGTAGCTAGTCTTGGAGTATGTGATGAGGGATCCCGTGGCCCTACCGAGGCTGACCAGTGAGCTACCCAATCCATGGAATTGTACAGCACTGTGCAACAGCCTCCACCTGTTGTTGTAAAGTATGCCCATGGAACTTGACCACCGGAGTGGCGTCTGTTATCTGGTGTGTACCATCATGGTTCTGTGTGGAATAGCATGATCCATGCAGTCGTGTACATGCTAATGAAGTGCACTGGGGTATGTTTCAGCATTTGCATGTGCATTGTCCATCTGCATGGGTGTCATGACGTTAACTACCGCTGTCACAAGATGTCTGTAGTAGGTGTTGTAGTACTCATGTACTGTGTATGCCGTGAAGGGTGTGGTGCTGGGATGTGGCTAACAAGGATGATTTGCATATGTTTGGAATTCACCAATGAGGGGATAACCCCAGGTGTGGAACACCAGTCACATGGTGGTAGTGTTCATGTCAAGGATAATGTTGGTCTTGGAGGTGATGTGTATGGGTTGATCCAGCCGAGTGGAGGTTATGACTCATGGATGTGTTGGTACATGAGTGGCTATCCCAGTTAAGTGTAGGGTAGTGTCAGTCACACATCAGTAGTAGCTGTCTGACTCCTACTGTCCAGTACACCAACAAATGAGGTCCGTTAACCATGGGGTATGTTGTTGAATCTGTAGCTTGTTACAATGTGTATAGCGGTTCTGGACACAGTTAGTTGCACGTGGTGCACCTCTGATGCATTGTGCTAAATAACTAGCCAGGATGTGTGTACAACATAGTGGGATATGGGAACACCTCAGCCGTGGGTGTGCCGGTACAGGTATGTGCCTGAAAGGTATGGTCTGTCTATAACCTGTCATTGCAGGTGTGCTCTGCAGAGCCTAGAGGCAGGTCCCAGTCACTGCAGAGATATTGAAGTGGTACATTATAAGGTGTGCCTGGCCTGCGTGCGTCACCGAGGAAGATGCAAGCATTGTGTTACACGACCCCATGTCTTGCTTGCCAGTTCCCGTTCTGCCGGTGACTGTTATTGGAAACTGTGCAAGACAGGCAGTATAGAAGCAGCAAGAGCCTTACATGTGATCTGTATTCCCAGGGCTGACAGGTGCAGGTCATCTGTGCCAAAGCATTGTGTTTGACCAGGTCAGTCAAAGCGGACAGATACCAGATGCCTGAGGAATGACAGCGGAAGCATAGGCAACTGTTGAAGTGACACAGTCCGTCATTGTACAATGGTATCGGGTCCAGATGAATGCATAATGCTCCCCAGGGCTTGGCCCACACCTTCAGGGCTACAAGACTGGTGAGCTATTGCATTTCCCTGCACACGTAGTGTGTGAAGTGGCATCTCAGGGCAGTCACACTAACATGGAGAATGACAGTCACATCGTACCTGGTGAGGTATGGCATGGGTACATAGGTTATGTTGCAGAACCAGTTACCCAACAGCAAGGTGTAAGCGACTATCACCTTGTGTAGCCTGCTGTGTGGAACTGCAGTGTGACCACCTACAGAGTCACCTATGACTGGTATGTTGTGTATGTTATAACACCCTATTGGCTGTATGTGATGGGCACACATGAGGCTGTGGGCTATAAGTTGGTGATGTTGTGTTCCGTGATTGGGGCTGCCTCTGGTGCCTACACAGAGTATGGAGAGGTACTGCACAAGTTGTCCTCGTATGTGTGGCCTGTGGTGGAGATCATGTGAGACTATGTGATGAGTGGGTTGTGTTGCAAATGTTACCCATCCCCACATGACTGTCAGGTGCAGTCAGGTGGCCTTGGGGGGTGACCACAGCTGTAGTTGTGATGACATTGTCCCCCCCCCAAATGAGTGTCTTGTTGGGGGGGAGTTAATTTTACTGAGAAATTGTCATTAATGTGCTTTCACAAAGAAGGAAAAGCATGGTGGCAGTTGGTTCCCGTTTCCCTTCTACGGTATTGGACTGTGAAACAGCGTTGACCAAAGAACTAAATTTGAGGACCCAGGTGCCGTGGAAATTGGGGAAGGGGTGTTTTAACAGTACCCAGACAGTACAATTTCTGAAAAGGCAGCATGAACTAAATACAATGGGTTTGGGAAATTAACCCCAAGATGAAAAGCATAAGGGGTCCCGCCTTCCCCTTAGGCTCAGGAACCATTTCTGAGATTTTGAGTGATTAAAAGCAGTAATTTTTTTAAAATCCCGTATTACGGGTGAAAGGGGCCCTGTTGCATAAAAATAAAAAAGGGTCCAAAGGGGAATGTGCATATCACCCGTGCCGTTTTAAAAAGGGGAAGTTTTGACCACCTCAGTACCCATCCCCCGAAAATGTTACACTTGTTGAAAGGATGGAACCATGACCTTGGCAATAGTGGTATGTTGTGCCTAAAAATGGGCTGTTGGGTAGGTTTGGAAATTATGCACATTTGTTGTATGTTGCCTGTGGTGAAACCCCTGTAACAGTAAAAAAGGCCAAAACCAAAAAGGGATTTGGGGGGTTCGTTTGCCCCCCCCAAAAACCCAAAAAATTCCCAAGGTCCACCCCAAAAAAAAAAGTTTTATTAAAAATAATCAAAAAATTAAACATGGGGACATGTTTTTTCCTGTTAAAAAATTTCAAATAGACAAATAATTTTACTTTTTATACCCCTAAATTTTAAAATTAAAAATTAAAAAAAAAGTAAACCTTGATTAAAAGTAATTTAACAATTCCTAAAGGGTGTTAAAAATTGTTTTTGGTAGCCCCAAAAAAATGTAAATTTTTTTAAAAACCCCCTTAAAAACTTTAAAACAAAAACAATAAAAAAAATTTTAAACAAAAATTGGGTCAAAATTGAAAAAAAAAATTTACGGGGTAAAGGTAATGGGCTAACCTTAATTAATTAGAAATACATGAAAGAATATTATTTGGGAAAAACTAAAAAAAACACATTCAAAAAAATTGTTAAAACATTTAAAAAAGTTGAAAAAAAATGGATTTTAATTGGTAAAAAACAGTTTTTATGTGTTGTAAAAAAAACTAATTTTTTTGGAAGAAAAGGAAGAATGTAGGAATTTGTAAAAAATGTAAATAAAATGTTTTAAAAATTTTAAAAAAATTTAAAAATTTTAAAAATTTTTGGGGAAAAATTTTAAAATTTTTAAAAACGATAAATATATAGATTAATTATAAAAACCCCCCCTAAAAATTTATAAAAAAAAAAAAAATTTATAGAAAATTTTAATATACATTAAAATTTTTAAAAATTTTTTAAGGTTAACAACCCGTTGGGGAAAAATTTAATTACAAAAAAATAAAAAAAAACCCCAAAGGCTAATAAAAAAAAATAAAATGTTTAAATTTTTAATATTAATCTAATAAAATTTAAAAGTACTTAAATTTGGTAAAAATTTTAATTAAAAATAAGTTAAAAAAATTAAATAAAAATAAATAAAATTTTGGGGTTTGGTGGGGTTTTATTTTTTTTCTAATAATTAAGGGGGTTAATGGGTTTCTTCCCCCCTTAAAAACACAATTTTATTTCCAAATATTTCCAATTTTTATTTGAATTCCCCCCTTTTTTTGTTATTTTCCCAACCCCCCCAAAATTTTAAAATAGTCTCATTTATTAATGATAAACATTTTCAATTTTTTTTAAAACCCCTTGTTAATTTTTTTAAAGTAATGTTTTAAAAAATGAAAGTATTAAAAATGTAAAAAATCCCTTTTTTTAAAAATATTATTTTTGGATTTAGGGATTTTAAAGGGGATAAAAAATTGTTTAAAATGAAATAAATTATTATTAAATTTTGGGATAATTTAAAATGTTTTCCTAAAAATATTTTTAAATTTTGACCCTTATTAAAGTATTTTTAAAAATTAATTTAAATTTTAAAATATTTATAATAATTTCAACCTTTTTTAATTTTAAAAAAGTTAAATTAAAATATTTTTTTAAAAATTTTTTTTTCTTAAAAAAATTTATTTTATTTATATTTTTTATTATAGGGAATTTGGTTCTTTTATTATAAATTTTGTTTTATTTTAAAATAAGGGGGATTTTTGAAAAATTTTGGGTTTTTTTATCAGGGGAAATTCTTTTTGATTCTCCTTTATTTTTAAATTTTGGTTTAATATTCCTTTAAAACGGGGTTCATTAAAAAAATTTATTTTTATTTTTTTTTTCCCTTAAAATCTAAATTTTTCTTTTGGGGACTTTTTAACAATTTTAAAAAATTAACTCTGTTTATTAATATCATTGAACTTTAAAAATTTTATTGTTAATATTTTAAAAATTTAAGGTTTTCCCACCATAAATAAAAATACTCCAAAATTTTAAAATTTTCCTGTTTAAAAATTATTTAAAAAATAGTTTCTAAATTAAATCACAAACACTTAGGGGCGCCAAACCCATAGCTTTTTTTTTGGGTGGATACATTTAAAAATATGTTTTTTTTAAAAAATCTAAATTTAATTCTCTGAATTATCATTGGTCCCGACTGTACTCTTAAAAATTAATCAAATGTTTTATCCAAACAAATTTTAAAAAATTTTAAAAAAATTTTGGTTAATGGCATTCCCAATTTTTAAAAAATCCCATAACCCCCTATATGTGGTCTTTTAAAATTTTTAGTTACCCTTAAACTATTGAGTTTACCTTTGGAGACACTTTCAAGGGGGTCTCCACATTTTTTTTTAAAAAGGGGAAATAATAATTAAAATTTAATGTATTTCCCTTAACAATTGTTTTTTAAAGAATAATAAATTTTCCCTATAATGTTTATTTCATTTCTAAAAAATGTGTATTTATTTTTTTAAAAATTTCCAACATTTTTTGGGCCCCATTATATAAAAAAAACCCCTCCTTTTCTTTTTATACTTCCCCACGGTTTTAAAACATCAACAATACTTTTTTTTTAAATTTACTCCCATATCCTTTTTAGGAACAGTTCTTTTTTTTGGTATCTCTGAAAAATTGAAGGGGGGGTTTAAAACTATCCCTTTTTAATATCAAGAATAATATTTTCACCTTTTTTTAACCAAAAAACCCTTTTAAAAATTCAAATCATATTGTTTTTTGAAGGAAAAATTTAAAAAACCTTTTAAGGGTAAAAAAAATTCGTTTAAGGATATAATATTTTGAACCTGTTTTATTAATTTACATTGAAATTCTTTGTTATCCTTTTGGGTGATTTTACTTTGTGCAAAAGGGGGGTTTTGTGGTTTTCCCATTTTGTTGGTTCCAAAAAGGGCCCCATTAGTTTTTCTTTTTCAATAAAACTCCTTTATAGGGGGGCTTTTTTTTGCCCTGATATAATTTTCCCCTTGCATTTTTTTAAAATTTTTTGGGAATGTGTATTCAATAAAAATTCCAAATTTCTAATTGCCTTTTACCATAAAAAACTCTTTGCTGTCCCACTTTTTTTTTTTCAAATCCCCAATTTTTAAATTTCTTGTAACCCTATACGTTATTTATAAAGTTTTTTAAAAATTTTTTAAGAAAAAAAAAATCCTTTGATTTTTTGAAAATCTATCTTTTTTTTATTAAATTTTTTCTTAATTTGGGTTTTTAAAAAGCCAAATTTCTTGAAAAAATTCAATATTTTGTATTAATCCTTTTAAAAAATTTTAAAATTTAACCTCCCCTTAAATTTTGTTTCAGGCAATTAAAATAATTTTTCAAATCTTTTGTACTCTAAGAGGTTTTTTTCCTTTCTCTTTTGCCCACTTAATCCCTTGTTTTTTTTTTCTACAAAAATTTTTCAAAGGCTTTGTCAAATTGTTTTTAAAAATTTATTGTGTAAATAGGGTTTCCCAAATTTTTTTCCCCAACCCTTTTAAAAATTAAATTATTTCCTGCAACATTTTCAACCTTTTTTTTTTTGGTTTGCATTTTCCCTTTAAAAGGGATTTTTGGGTATCTTCCCTTTCCAAAAATTTTGGGGGATTTAGGGTTTTAAAAAACTCATAAAAGCTACCCTATATTATAACAATTTTAAACCAAAACTCTGGGCCCCTCAAATTAAAAAAAACAAACAAAAAAAAGTCCAATATCAAACCGGCCCCAAAAGGGGTTATTAAAAGGGCGTTTCCCAATGCCCTCCAAAAATAAAATATGGGCCCCAAAAATTTGAAAATTTTTTCAAAAATAATCGTTAAACATGCCGGGAAATTGGTTTGTTTTCCCGGGCCTTTTAGAATGTAATAAATTTCCTTTAAAACCCCAAATTAATTTAAAAAAAAATTTTAAAAATAAGTAAACCAAGTTAAAAAAACTATAAAATTCCGTAAAAAAAAAACAATAGTTTATAACACCAAAAAGAAAGTTTTAAATTTTTTTTAAAAAAATTAAAAATTCAATAACAAAACATTTTTAAGTCACAAATTAAAGTAAAATTAAAAATTAGAAAATTACGGGGGAAGGGAATTATCAAATTATTCTAATCCCCTCAGAAAGTAATATCTATTTTTTGAAAACTGAAAAAAAAAATTTTAAAAAAACATTGAAAAAAAGGATAAAAATAATATAAATTTTGTATCGTGAAAAAAAAAAAATTTAAATTTTGATGTAATTGATAAAAAAATGATGAATTATTTTGAATAAAAATAAATTAAAATATTAAAAAAAAAAAAAAATTAAAAAAATTTAAAAATATTAAATATAAAATTATTAAAATTTTGGGAATTATTTTAAAAAATGTTTAAAAAGAAAAATTTATGTAAAATTGAATATAAAAAAAAAAAAAATTTTAAAATTATTATTAATATTTTAAATATAATATATATAAAAATAATATATATAATTATAAATTATAAATTTTTAAATATAAAATTAAAAAAAATTTAATTTAAATAAAAATATAAAAAAAAGGAAAAAAATAAAAAAATAAATTTAAAAATGTTAAATTTTAAACTAAGCAATTTTAAAAAAGTCATTAATTATAAAAATTTATATTAAAAATTAATTAAAATTAGAAAAAAATTAATGAATAAAATTTTGGGTGTTGATATTTTTATTTTTTTGGGGATTTTTAAAAAAAGGTTTGGGAGAGTGTATTCCCCTTTAAAACGGATATTTTCGTTTAAATTTTCTTTTCACCTTTTCCCCAACCCACCTTTCTTTTGCCATTTTTTCCCCAAAAAATTTTAAAAATGTTAAAATTTTTCTTCTTTCATTTTCACACCTTTTTTAAATCCCTCTATATTTTTTTTAAATGCATTTTTTCCCCAAATCCCCAGTTTCAAAATCTTAAACCCCTTTTTTAAACAATAAATGGCGGGGTCTTCAAAATTTATAAACACCTTTTTTTAAAAAATAATTTTATTAGTTTTATTTTTTCACACCATGTTTTTTCCAAAAAATTTTTTAAATTTTTGACCTTTTGTACTGTGTCATTTTTCCAAAAAAATTTAATTTTTTTTAAAAACCCCCCCTTTTAATCTTTTTTAAAATTTTATATTTTTAAAAAATTAAAAGTTAAAAATTTTTTGGGAAATTTCCATTTTCCCCTAAATTTACCCTTTTTTTTATATTTTTTAATGTGAAATTTTTTCCTCTTTTCTAAAATTTTTTTTTACCTTCTTTAATAACCCACTTCCCCTTTAAAAAATATATTTGCTCAAAATACTTTTTTAATTTTTTAAAATCACAGGCCCTTTAAATTTTTTTTAAAATTCAGGGGATCACTTAAAAATGTATGGTTTTTTTTTTTCCCTTAAATCTTTTTTTTGGGAAAATTTTTTTTAATATATTTTAATCAGTTTTTTTCAGGTTTTAAAATTTGGGGTATTTTAATATCAAAAAACAAGGTTTTACCCATTATTAAAAAAATATATAAAATGGTATAATTTCAATTTTAAAAAAAATTTTTCCCAAAAACCCCCTTTAAAAACTCAATTTTAAAAAAAAACCCAAAATTTCCCGTTTTTTATACATCCTTGAAAAAAGAGTTAACCAAATCCCTTTTATAAACTGAAATTTGGTAACACTAAGTTCACTCCAAAAATTTCCATTAATCTTTGGGTTACCAAAAAAAATTTAAACTCTTTAAAAATTTTTTTAAATCTTACTCTTTTTTTAAAAAAATTTTCCTGTTTAAATTTTTAAAAATTTTTTACGGGTTCCAAATATTTTTGGTCTTGGATTTTGATGCATATAGGCTTGGGGGGGATCTAACTTTTTGATTTTAGGTCCAAATGGGCCAAATTTTGGTTTTAATTAAATGCAAATTTTTTCCCTTAAAAGTTGTTTCTGATATAATAACCTTACCATTTTTCTTTTTAGAAAAAATTTTTCTATCTGTTTAAAATTTAAACCATTTGTATCCCATTGTAAATCCCTTCCTTTGTTTTTTCATTGTTTTTCCCCTAATAACAACCCCTCTTTTTTTTGTTTTTACTACCTCCCGTTTTTTTTCACTTTTTTTTTTTAAAAATTTAAAAAAATTTTTGGGGTTTAAAACCCCTTTTTTTTAAATAAGAAAAAAATTTTTTTATTCCTGTAAAAAAAATAAACCTTTGTAAAAAATAAAAAAAAAATTTTCTTTTAAGAAAAATTTTAAAACCTTTTTTGATAATAATAAATTCACATTTACCAATATTTAATTTTGTTAACCTTATTAGTGTAATTTACTTCGTAAATTTCTTTTGTTTTTTTGGGGATTTACTATCTGTATTTGTGACCCTGTTCCCCCCCCTTCTCCCTTGGTTTCTGGGGTCCCCTCACTTTTATTTTTTTTAATAAAACCCCCCTTTCATGGTTTCTTTTTCACCTTTTTTCCCCATTTTTTCCAAAATTGGGGTTTTATGGGATTTATGTGTTTTTTCCCCAAAAAAATTTTATTGATTTCCCCAAAATTCTAATCTGTCCCCATTTAAAATTTTTAAACTTTAATTTTTGAAATTATCCCTTTCTACTAAAAATGTTTTGAAAAACGTTTTGATTTTAAAAAAAGTAAACTTTGATTTTTTTGAAAAATATTTCTTTTTTTTGAATACCCTCTTTTCTTAATTTTTTTTCCACCCCTTCATTAAAAATTTTTTAAACTTACCACCAATTTTAAAACATTGTTAAAATTTTTTCCCCCCCAAAATTTTTTCCTGAGGAAAAAAAAAACCCCAAAAAAATTTTTTTCCAAAAGCATGTTTTAAACATTTTACATTCAATCCAAACAGTAACATTCTTTTTTTTTATTTAAAATTTAACCACATTTTTTTGTTATTTAAAAATTATTAGATGAACATATGCCTTGTTATAGTGTCTTTGGGTTTCCCGGGGTTTTTTTTTAAAACCCCCAATTCCCAAAATTTTTTTTTTTACTTTTGGGGGGGAAAGGGCCGGGGTGGGTTTGTCCTTTAAAATTGGGGGGAGGGTTCTGTACAAAACCCCCCCAAAAGCGGGAATTATGTAGTGGTTAAAACCCAAAAAACTCATAAGACTCCTAAAACGCCCAAAAAAAACAAAACCAAGACCCTCAAAGGCCCAAACCAAAAAAAAAGACAAAGGCTTTTTTCCCCAAAAAAAAAAACCCCAAAATTGCCAATCCCCCCCTTTTAATTTTTAAAAAACCCCTTTTAAATAAAAATTTAAATTTTACGGGAACCTCAGAATATCATCTATTTTTTTCCCCCAAAAAATGTTAATTTTTTTTTAAAAAAAATAAATCCAATTATTAAAAAAAATAATAAAATTGGGGGATTAAAAATAACAATATCTTATAACTTAAAAAAAATGTGTTTAATTTATCCCCTTTAAACTAAAAACCCAATAAAAAAAAAATTTTTTAAAACCCAAAATTAAAAATAAAAATTAAAAACGTTAATAAAGGGGGCCTTTTTTTAAATCCAAAAAAAATAAAAATTTTTTTGGGTTTGAAAACTGAAAAAAAAAATTTATAAAAAAAAATTTTTTTAAAAAAAAAAAAAATAAACTTAAAAAACATGTATAAGGGTTTGTATAAAAAATAAGAATTATTTTTGTAATAAAAAAAATTTTTTAAAATTTTTTAAAAAAAAAATGTTTAAAAGAAAAAAAATATTAAAATTTAAATATTTTAAAATTTTAAAAAGGGAATAATTTTTAAAATTTTAAAAATTTAAAAAAAAAAATTTATATAAAATTTTTAAATATATATTAAATTTTTAAAATAATAATATTATATATATAATTTTATAAAAAATATAAATTAAATTAAAATTTAATTTAAATAAATAAAAAAATTATAAATTTTAAAAAAAAAATTAAAAAAACTTTTAAAAGTAAGTTTATAAAATATATGATTAAAAATATATGATTAAAAATATATGAATAAAATAAAAACAAAATGTTATAGATAAACGAGAGACCCAATATAGACTGCTACTATATATAGAAAAAGTGATAAATACAGTAGAGGGTAACGATTGTAGGAGAAAGATGGCCAACAATTTAACCACAAATCCATTTTTAACTTTAACTTATTTTAAAAATATAAAATGGCTTAAGAAATGTATTGATGACACATGGGAGTTTTTCAAAACTTTGCCGACCAGAGTTACAGTTTTTCAGGACAAACTGACTTACAGCTACAGAAGGAATCAAAATTTAAAGAATATTTTTGAGAAAAAGAAAAACATAGTGGCATGTGAAACTGTATCCAACAAAATTGGTACATACAGGTGCGGGAGATGCTCTCAGTGTTCATTTATGGCAGACACTAAGTGTGTGTGGATCCCAAGTTTAAGAATGACCCTGAAATCCAAAAAATATAGTAGTTGTTATACAAAAGGGGTGATTTATTTAGCATTTTGCAAGTACTGTTGGGCATTTTATGTGGGGAAAACAGTTAGGCATTTACGAAAGAGAATATATGAACACATGAGGGATATTAACAAAAAGGATGTGAACAATGCATTGTATAGACATTCGATAATATGTCAGCAGGCTGATTTTAAATTTTGGGTGTTGGAAGAAGTGGAACAAAAGGAAAGGGGTGGAGATTGGGAGACAAGAGTAGAATATAGGGAAATGATTTGGCAACTGAAAATGGATGCCTGTTTTGGTAAGGGGTTGAATGATCACATCTCCATTATACCCGCCCTTAAGTTATTAGCAGAAGATCCCAAGAGAAAATAAACACCTGACTCAACACCAATATTTTATTCATATATTTTATTCATATATTTTTAATCATATATTTTTAATCATACACAATATTTTTATCACATTCAATGTACTTCCCTTAACAGTTGCCCACTGTAGATTAATATCAATATTAATATTAATATCTATTTTATTTATTTTGTATTAGCACTTGGTGTGTTTTTATGTATGCTTTTTACGTGTAATGTCAACAGTTTTTTACCCCTTTAACTGGGTTGTACTATCCTTCAAAACATTTATAATATTATATATATATATATATATATATATATATATATATATATATATATATATATATATTTATTGGGGGGTTTTCATATATTCATATATACATATATATTTATCTATTTTTGAATACATTTTTAATATATATTCCAATATTTTAATATATTTAATATTTTCAATATTTTTAATACATTTTTAATACATTTTTATTTATCATTTTTTACATATATTCACTACATCTACTATCAACTCTTTATTCACAAAACTGAATTCATCATTTTTATATACAATTCACATACAATATACATGTTTTTTATATACAATATACATATACTTCTTATATATATTTTTATACAACATTTTTATACAATGTTTTTATACAATTTATTATGTAAGTGTGTTTATTTCCAGTTTACAAACACAATGATGAACTATTACTTTCATGTATTGGTATTATAGAATATATTCAGCAGGTAGCCAGCCCCATTCACCTTCACCAACGTAATTTTCTAATTTGTGTACTTCTAATTTGTGTACTTCAAATATACGTTTTTGTTATATGTTATATGTTATATATGTTTACAAGGGGTATACAAATGTAAACTACTTAATTCATTTTATGGATGTCTACAAGCATCCATCGTATATTTCTAATACACGTACACCAGTGAATATGATTATATGTGTATCTTTTAATCAATTGGATTTACTTATTATTCAATTTATTAATTAATTAATGGATTCATGGGTACTATAAAAGGAATAACGATATGTTATGTACTGATTTTTAAGAGGTCTCCATTGGGAGATGAAAGCGCTAAATCCGTACTGATATTCCTGGCATGTTAGATTTTCTGATTATTTTTGTAATAAAACTTTTCATATTTACAATGGTGGTGGACCTTGGCATATTTGGTGGAGTTATTGGAGGTGTCGAGTATTCGGAAGACAGCCTTTATAGTAACCGCTTCCTTTCTGGTTTTGGAACATCCCTGTACTCATGTTCTACCACCTAGGCTGTGCTCAACATTATGGACACTGTGTAAGGGATGGTGCTGTGCAGTACACCTCCCTGACTTGGTGATGTCTCCAGGCCCTTTAGGTAGTCATACGAGGTACCCATGTCATGACAGAGTGCCATCCATGAGCATGGAGATCATTGGACAGGCATACACAGCACTGGGTGACCAATATTGGATTACATATCACCTTTAAGGGGTAATGGCCATGCGTGGATGGGCAATACCAGCCTTCACAATCCTCACCTCCACTATGCAGCATGCTGTCTACCTTGCATAAAGACATTTGCTACACCATGATGATGGACATGCTACATGTCCATATCCTGATCTGAAAGACATACGTCATGGACAGCCACCATCCTGATACTAGGATCGCCACATGCTGGACAGATCCCTGTGCCATATATGTGACATACTCCCACCATACCATGCAACCCTGTCCATCAAAGCTGCACATGTCATCCCAGTCATACATGGTGTGATGGCTGCATGGTAGATGTAGTATCAACTGTCTGGATCAGTAATGTGGCACTGATGCACCTTGCGGTGGCATAATGGCTGTCAGTTACAGCTAGGAAACCTTGCCCGTACATGCTATGGTTGATAACCATCCCTGCGAATGACATCCGACTAGCCATTGTTCCATGTCTATCACATGTGCAACACAGGCGATCCATGGCAGGATGTTGAACAGCTGTACAGTGCTGTGTAGATGTATATGGCAAAACACATGCATGTGCAGGTTTCCATGCGTATGTGTGCATTGTCACTGCTCAAGTCCATTAAGGCTGTGTCTGTGTTGATATGTGACATATACACAGCATCAAGGTCAACAGCATTACCGTGGACACATCCAGGCATGTGCAGATAGGTAAGAACACCAGTGCAGGCAAACAGACATGCCCACATAAAGACAGCATTCACATGGAATATGAACACTGTACTGAGGTGACACACATATATGGTGATGATATCCAATGCATAGCGGGTGTTACATGTGTGTGACACAAACATGTCAGTCGTGTCAGTGTCATGATGATTTGGAAAGATAACTGTGCAGATGTACTAAATGTCATAGAAATGTATGTGCAGCAGTATCTCTGTACATCTCTGAAACTGTGACCTGTCACCATCATTATGTCTTACAGATAATGCCTCGTACACGCCTTCCAGCGTACAGCCGTCAGGAGGATGATGTCCTCATCCCGTACCTCCATGAGAACTATGAGGAGTTGTTCAGCCATGTGCCACAGCATGCCCAGCAGCAGGACGACCTGTGGCAAGATCTTCGCAGGAGGGTGAACGATGTGGGTAGCCATAACCACACCTACCAGCAGGTGCGCAGACATTGCATAAACCTGATATGACATGCAAAACAGTGTGTCACTGTAATCGGCAGGGAACAAGGTGGGACAGGTAGTGGGCCACCAACCCAGCCCCCACTCACAGAAACTGAGGAGTTACTGGCCAGACTGGGGACACCCTCAGAACAGCAACCACAAACACTATCTGCCATCGTGGAGGTGGGTGTCTCCCAACCAATAAGCCTGGAGTTTCCTGGTAAGTCAGTACTGCACATATGGCTACTATATCCCATTTATGTGCATGTGTCACTATACATTATGTAATGTAACAACATATGCATGGTATGTGGACACACATGCTGCATACTACAGTATGCTACCCTGTGTATGCACACATGTGCATACTATATGCTATTGTATGGGTGAATGTGTTAACATGCACAGTGCACCCTGTGGCTGTCATACAGTCATAGATAATGTTCATACTGCTGTGTCACCCCTATACAGGTACCTCTGGCATGCCGCACAGACATGAGTCTGTTGCAGGTGAGACTGTCATCAGTATCAGGCATGTAAAAGCATAGATCTATTCACCATGTGGCCAGTTAACACTTGTACACTTGATGTCCATTCCATTCACGATATACAGGTCACGTCACCCATCATTCACACAAGCCCCCGTGTGCAATATATACAAACGAAATGATACACTGACATGAAACCAGAGTAATTGTCATCGCTACATGTGTAGTCAGCTGTGCATACAATGGTGGAGGTGTTCTACAATGGAGGCATATGTACTATACATTGGAACAACACGTGTGGTACGCAAACAGTACCACACAGTGAGCTGTGATATGGGCAGCCCACATGAGTCACCATTGTGTTATATGCCCCTGCAATGGGTACACACATTGTGATGTGCCATCTGACATGTCCCAGACATGTAGTGTATTGGCTGCAATACTGTCACACTATCCCATAACCCATGCCCCACATACAACCTGTTGTCTGCATAGCCCTGTGGATGGTGACATATCTGACATCTATGGGTGTATGTCATATGGGAAAACACAGACATGTGTGATAGATGGCCATCACACACATTTGCCCAACACATGTGCACACATGGCCATGGGGGATGGCCAGTGATACGTAGCCACACAGTAGATGTGATGTGTATACACCCTGTTTCACATTGTCCACACATGGTCCAATTATAGCCTTAGTTAACTGATTATACAGTTAATGTGGTACACAGAACATCCTAAAAGCCTATGCATAGCCAGTGGAGGTGTCACTGACGTCTACCATATAAGATGTGTTGAACATCACACCTGTGTCATAGCATGACAGTAGTCACCTCTACAGCTTCCACAGACAGTGACACCACATCAGGCCACAGATACTGTACATTTCCCTTGCTGCTGTAGGACATCACCGTTAGCTGTGCACCTCATGTGTGTGGTACAGCAATGTCATGTTGGACATGGTGAACTGACAAGTCCGCTATGTGTGGACATGGTTGCCAGGCAGCTAAGACTCTGTAGTTGTTGTGCAGGGGTGTCATCTGTAGGTCCTCCAGTGACCTGTCACATGACACAGCATGGTTTGGTGTGTATACACCTCAGCATCGTAGGTCACAATCCACAGTTATGTCATGGGTATGCATGAAGTTGTGGCTATGCAATGTGTACATATTATGCACAGGATAGCAATATAGACGCCTCATGATGCCATGCAATGGCCCAGTGTCTGTACTTCACACTGTAGAGCAATGTAGATGGCTCACACTACCCTACCATGCACATGCACATTTGCTAAACATGCATTCTATCTGTAGGGCATACAGACAACACCACAATGTGATGGCCATTATGATGCTGTACATGTCAGGGCACCATTGTATCAGACATGTATGCATGTTAATGCACACGTCAGCAGATTACATGTCAAGGTCACGTCAGCCATATGTACTGTTATCCTGTTCTGGTCCACATGGTGTATCACGGGGATGCATGCATACTACCATGATTGTGTGAACTGCATGGCTACTGATATGACACCTGCTTGCTGTATTGTGCACCCCAGGGGGTATGCTTACTAACACTATTAATGTCTGAGTTGCATGCCATCTGCTGTATCACAGGCATGCTGCATGCCATCTGTCAAATCACATGCATGGTGTGTGTGTGTGTGTGTGTGTGTGTGTGTGTGTGTGTGTGTGTGTGTGTGTGTGTGTGTGTGTGTGTGTGTGTGTGTGTGTGTGTGTGTGTGTGTGTGTGTGTGTGTGTGTGTGTGTGTGTGTGTGTGTGTGTGTGTGTGTGTGTGTGTGTGTGTCTGTGTGTGTGTGTGTGTGTGTGTGTGTGTGTGTGTGTGTGTGTGTGTGTGTGTGTGTGTGTGTCTGTGTCTGTCTATTGTAAGTTAGAGTCTTTCTTTGCATTCACAGGTGAAGTAGGTGCGTTACCCTCCTGCGGTCCATCTGATGTTAGTGTCCCCACAGATACTAGCAGTGATGAACATATGCATGAGGTAGAGGCAGGGTTATCAGGGGCTGAAACTGTGCCAGTGGTTGCCATCCCAGCTATGTCCCCCTTTTCCCCGCACACAGTTCTGCTGCCAACACATACCGCATCACCAGTGGCCATAGAGGAAGGACAGTCAGCATCTGTTAGCGTGGAACAGGAACGTGTGGTGGCTACAGAAGGTGTGTCTCCACACCATGGTGTCAGTGTAATGTCTGCAAATCGTAGGAGGACCTCTAGCAGACATGCAACTGCAGGACAGAGCACAGCAGCTGGTATCACCAGATGCATGTTCCAGACTGCAATGGTGGCACAGGCACGTGCCGAATGGCAGAACAGAGAAGGGCAGAGGTTGCAGAGGGCTGCTATCCATACCCTAAATGACAACATCCAGGCATTGGCAAATGCTCAACAGCAGATTACTGATGTTCTGGACAGGTGATTGGGTGACATGGTCGGAATCCTTGACCGTGGCATGGCAATCCACGAGCGTGAGCTGTCTGTGCTGGAACATCTGGTAGGAGTGAGGTATAGACCACGTGGACGTAGGACATCTATGCCACCTAGTGCAGGTCGAAGTGAGCATGCCACCTCACACGCCGCTCCCATAGTGCCGGTAGCAGTAGCAGTACAGCTGGTGCTGCACTGTCCACACCAAGACCCAGCAGGCCACATGGACATGGCCCTGGACGTTCCCAGCGGGGACATGGTTCCAGTGGACATGTGTCATCGGACAGTAGCCAATCTGTACCTCTGCCTGGAAGTGCCTGTGCAACCCCTGGCAGGCACAGGTCACGTCGTCGTGGCCGGACACAATGAGCTGTACAACCTGGTCTGTACAATCTGGAGCTGTCAATAATACCCCTGTGTAGGCCTTACAAAAGGCAGAACTGTGTGCATACATACACGCACATAGCAAACACATCTGTAGGGCACCACAACACACACATGCATATTGAACAGACATGTCCAATCATATTACCGTCCCTTACCCACACACATGATGTCACCCATTGGTGCAGCCTATGCCCCTGGCACACATTATCACCCTCTGCCTATGATGAAGCCTGTACTGCATCCCTGTATTCCACACCATCGGTGCAGGGACATGCTCAAATGGTCTGATGCACAGGGTGAACAGAATAGTGAGATGTGTATATTACATTAGATGTGTACGACTAGTGAGGGAAGTGTATATTACTGATAATGCTCAGACCAAACCAATAACAAAAAGGAACCAGAACTTGAGCTCCAAGAAGCAACCAGAATAACACAGAACCACACGAGTTGACCTAGGTTTCGTCTTTAATCCAACTTCATCAGAACAATTAATGAGTAAAAATAAAATTCCTTATATACACCTTAAAAATGACATCATCGCCAATCATAAAAAGGTTGACACCCATCAATGCAAATGGAAATTTAAAAAGACAGCATACAGCAGAAGGAAACATAATCAAAATACTAAATGCATCATGTTACAAACGCCTTTATGTGTAAATAACAGGGAAACATAGTTAAATATAGTTATGGCTGCATTATGAATCTATTGTTGTTATTGCTGGCAGTATTAGGAATGTGAATGAAGGATGTAAATAAAGAATGTAAATAAAGATGAATGTGAACATGAAAAAAATATAGTTAAAACCATTTTACGACCCATTAGTAATGGAAATAATAATGAGTCTGATTTAGTATTACCCCATTATATTTTTTTTACCCCATTATATTTTTTAACTTTAGAATGGGCACAATGGAAATGCAATCATTAATCCCAGGAGCTTCCTGTGCATTAGTTAACAACTGCCATCTCATCTCTGCTATATCTAAGTGTATATCCAATTTCCTACCTAATTTATCCAAAGTTATCTGTTCTATAACACTAAACATAAATCCATGTCCACAATTACTATCAATGTGTCTATACAATGCGTTAGTCGTCTTCCCTAGTCTTATGTCTGTCATGTAGCCATGTTTGTATGCATTGCAATCAGTGGACATGTGTGTTGACATACATAACACATGGACTGTTGTATGATATGATGGGTGTCATGGGTAACTAATACAGAGGGAATGTGTCCTCGGTCAACATTGCTGCCTCATGTACTGTTGGCATTCAACAGCCGTGGACCCACCTTCCATTTGCGTGTGTATGATTGCTGTAGCCACTTGCCTGCACGGAGGACAGCAAAAGCTATGCTATGTACATATGTGTTGTGTGTGTGGTCCATGCACATATCCACTGCAATTACATGTATGACATATACAAACATGTGTGTTCGTTGGTGTACAGTGACAGTCATCTGTCACAGCTGTGTAAAACCCAGGCCCCCTGTTATGTGTAGAGCCGACCTGGTTATGTACAGTGGTATCATTGCAATGCATAACACATGATGGACCCCTGTCGGTACAAGTGTAGTCTGCACAGTTGCTGTACATCTATGTACAGTCCAGTGGTCATGAGTCACACAGTGTTGTGTTGATGTATTGCTGGTTCAACTACATGGTGATGTCTGAGGGCTACATTGTAGACTGCGGTGTGTACCTCTGTGATCTGCAGCTGAAACATCTGTGATGGTTCCTGGGTGTGTACTGGTCAATACATGTGAGTGGCCTTCATGTACGTGGGGACAGTAATACCATACTGTGCCCTTCTGTGTTTAGTATCCGTGTGCATGCAAGATGGCCCTTTGCAACTGTGTGAGCATGCCCAGTATGCCGTTGTGTAGATGGACACACAGTACATTCCAAACTGCACCCTTACATGTTTAGAATCCGTGTGCATGCAGGACGGCCCTTTGCAACTGCTAAGTGTGTGAGCCTGCCCAGTATGCCATTGTGTAGTTGGACACACAGTACATTCCAAACTGCGCCCTTATGTGTTTAGAATCTGTGTGCATGCAAGACAGCCCTTTGCAACTGCTAAGTGTGTGAACATGCCCAGTATGCCGTTGTGTAGTTGGACACACAGTACATTCCAAACGGACGTGTGATACTAAGCGTGTGGGCATGGCCAGTGACACTGTGTGTCGGTGTTGTGCCTCTGTGTATGGGCATGGCCATTCACATCCTGTATAGCGATGGTGGACATCCAGGCAACAGATGTCCATTTTCAACGTCACGATGGATGCCTACATGGAACACACTGGCTGACTGTCTTGCAGGGTGTACTGCTGTGGTGCGTCCTGTATCTATGTAGTGTTGTTGCAGTGCTCCGTAGATATTTAGTTGCCCCGATCACACAACTGCCATGTATTTGTCTACGTCTACCTTGGGACAGTAACATGCTTTCAGACTGCTCACTCTCTATACATTCCCTATCAGCATCTTTGCCTTTGCGGATAATGTCACCCACCTAGAAGTATGCCTCTGGGAGTGCTGTGTTCAGTAATCTCAGTAGCGCATTCTGTAAATGCGTAATGCTGTAGTGTGATAAAGTAGTTAGGTGTATGTTTGACTCCCAGCCCTGCCAAGTGTGTGTGTGTGTTTCCAGCTGCCTGGGGACACAGTAATGCTTTTAGATGCCTCACACCACACACATTCCCTATCGGCGTCTTTGTCTTTGCGGATGATGTCACCCACCTAGAAGTATGTCTCTGGGAGTGCTGTGTTCAGTAATCTTGGTAGCGCGTTCTGTAAATGTGTACTGCTGTAGTGTGATAAGGTAGTTAGGTCTGTGTTCTAATCCCAATCCTGCCACGCATGTGTGTGTGAGAGTTTCCTGCTGCATGACAACAGTACATTGCTTTTACACTATTCACTCTCCATAGCATCCGTATGGCATCTTTGCCTTTGATGCTGATGCCAGCAAGATAGACATATGCCTGTGTGAATGCTGTGATCTAGTAATCACGGTACCACATTCTGTAGATGCGTAATGCTGTAGTGTAATAAGGTAGTTAGGTCTGTGTTCTGATCCCAACCCTGCCAAGTGTGTGTGTGTGTGTGTGTGTGTGTGTGTGTGTGTGTGTGTGTGTGTGTGTGTGTGTGTGTGTGTGTGTGTATCTATTTATATATATGTAATGTAGATAGATATTGATATGTATGTGGATATTAGCACTATTGAATGTGCTGCATTATCTGTACGTGAACACCTTTGATGTATGTAAATCTGCTATGGCTCTGTGATAGTGCACATACTGTGTGCTGTAGTGATCCTGGGTTATAGTTGTGTAGTGACCAGTTATTTTGTTGCTGGGTATTACAAGGGACATTGACAACAATGATAGTACAGCACCTTTAAACGGTCGTGTGCACATCTCAGCAACAGTCAGCAGTGGTTATTACTTTGGAGGATGAGTATGGCTCATATAACTATGTATTAACTGACACTACTATGCAAATCAGGTTAACATTGCTGACTCCCGTTTATCCACAGGTTGTGATACAGATCCCAAGAATGTATGTGTATACATTGACAGGTGCAGGACTGGAATATTGTTGAATGCATGGAGGTGTGTCTATGGCCAGTAATGGTGATCTGTACAGCCTGGCAGTTACGGTCTGTGACTGTCCCACAACCTCATATGGCTGACACATGCTGAAACTGTGTACATGCAGACACACACACATGAAACAAACAGCTAGGGCTAACACATACACATACACATTGCATCAACATTGGGCCATGCAAACACTGTTGTCCCTCACACACACACATACTTACATGTTGATTGGATGGCTCAATGACAGGCTCTGGAAAAGAAACACCATACCCTGTGCATATGATGACACCTGTGCCAACACCTGTAATGTGTAACATTGATGCAGGAACAGACTAATATGGTACTGATGCACAGGGTGCTTTATAGCACTGTATTAATGTTAAAATGTTGTTAACACAAAGTGTGATAGCCTTCTAGGTGTATGTAAGCAGGCATGATGCATTGCAGCTATAACCATCAACATAGTATAGTTTACAGCACTGTTGATTCTGAAGATTTATTATCCATCCATGTACCATTTGACTGATGTGTATAGTATTGGCAGCATGTGTTTCAGAGTGTGTAGTACGTGTGTGATGTGTGTAGTACAGATTTATACATGCTTACAAATGCGTACACTGGTTTACATGACATTACACGGGCTTCAACATTCTTACACTAGCTTACTCATTCTTCAATGCGTGCACACAGGCTGACACGAGTGCACACATGCTTACTCGGGCTTACAGGCACACACAGGCGCAAACACACTAGCAGCAGGTTTGCAAGAAACTTCAGTGATTTCCATGGCATACACCGTCAGTTTCCTGACTGTACCTAGGATAAATCATAACACGCCTCTTCCACTGATAAGTAACTGACAGCAAACATGTGACACATTGCTCTGATAGGATTACAGTGTTTTATACATACACACTCATGATGTCACCTATCTTCTACTCTGATAGTCCCTTTAACCTACTCTTCCACTGTAGTGGCTTGGCCCATATGGCATGACAAATTGTGATTCACTATCCTCAGCCTCAGTTGCATCGGATTGCCTACTAATGCTTGGTTACATCTCTGACAGAGCGCTTCCACACATAGCAACCAGTACTCAGTAGCCATCCTGTCTTCAGCTTTCCATTCACTGCATGGCGAACTAACTAAGTAAAATTACATTTTCTATGTGTATTGTAAATATTGCTCTTGTTTTAAAAGCGCAGCACGTTTTCGCACCGCTGTGCTATGCTTACATACCAGAGATCAGGGGAGGACAAATAGAGTTTTATTAATTTCCAATGGAAAATATGCCACTGGCCTTATATTTGGCCATTGGCATGCTTCTTCAACTGAATTCATCCTTTATTTGCAGCTGACATTGCTCTGTTTAGCTACTTGCAGAACGTAACTCAGTTAACATCCGAGTACATTTCTGCACATAACTTTACTCTTGCATGGACAGCTTACTGTTTCATGTATCACAGATTTACATCATTTGCATAGCTTTCACATACAAATGGGGTAATTTGCATATCCTAACATTGTCCGTGCAATGTTTGTTTTAGGGGCTGTCTTACACGCCCCTACAGGATATTGCTGAATAGCGTGGCAGACATCTTGCCTTGCT
The DNA here is from genome assembly GCF_019279795.1 of Protopterus annectens. NCBI lineage: Eukaryota > Metazoa > Chordata > Ceratodontiformes > Protopteridae > Protopterus > Protopterus annectens. Next base: position 1,021,780,621 of record NC_056746.1, on the reverse strand, counting down.
CTACTCTTCCTCTACTCATACACGCCGGCCAAGGCTCCATGACTCCTGGCCTAAGCTTTGCTGTGTGTTAATATGTCTATTTGTGGAGTATGCATGGCTGTATGTATATTTTGACCTTCTACGTCTGACATTTCTACAAAGCAGCTCCCACTTTCATCATTTGTAACGGTGACAGCCCTATAGGTACTATATATATACAGCTGTGATATTTGACATGTCAACACATACCTGCTGTCAATACTAAACTGACTACTTCAGCACTTTTCATACCTTCAGATTTTTCTTGTAGTAGTATAGTCGATAATACTGTTTCCTAGAGCATGTATCTGTTTCTGATACAAGATATATAATTTTATTACACCACTACACACAAGAAGAAATCACAGGCCAGATGCCATTACATTCCTTTTGCAGGACACACCCACCAAGAGTGTTGTGTTCCTCACAAAAGCCAACAGGTGCTAACCAAAACATATTATGCTATCATCTACCTTATGTGTTCTCCGGTATTTGCGCTTTCCGTCAGTGGCAGCGCTCACATGCGAGTGTGAGAGACTGAACACTGTATCGGGGACACTGCATAACACCCTGAGGGACACATTTATTTTGTTTCTATTAACTTTCCACATTGACTATCACAGGGCATAAGTATTCATTCACATTTATCGAGGTACATGCTTTTGACTTATACATGTTTTGTCATTTGTCATCATGTCTTTCTTCACACCTGTCCACCTGATATCACTAGTTCTGTATATTTATTTAGGACAGGGTTACCTTCATACCTCTCCACTGTACACATTTTGGATAAATGTCCCGTACTTAGACTTACAATGTTGTTCCTTTTTTTTTATAATATTGTGCCTTTCTGGTAAATTAGTGGCAGGTCATGAAGGACTGTGAGGTTAGATAATAATGACAGACATTAGTAGTTTATAACTAATAACCCTCAAAACATTCATACTAATGAATTATCCATTATTCTATCAACGTTCTAACTTTGTCAGAGGAATATTTAAAATAGTCCCTATTTGTACTTATTTAAATATGCCTTTGGACAGATGTCTTATTCTGAACGGTCGAGAGGTATGGTTACCATCTTATTCGTATGCATGTACATCCATGATAATCACTTACATGACACTGATATAAGTCCCTACATCTCCCCCAATGGTTTACACAATATCCAGTAGATGGGTTCTTCATTTTTGGAAGGTATAGGTGTGTGCTATACCCACATAGGAATATTAATCACTCTCATAGGGCGGACCTAATAAATCTGTGCCAACCCACACCTGTGAACCTAGGCTCATTATTGCATACCCATGATTCCCATAACTGACACCCCTGCACAGTCGTCATAAGACATATTTAATGTGAGCGATAATAAAGTATGAAGACACTTCTAAGCACTATCCACTCTCCGTGTATCGGGACATATGTCATACATTATGTCAACCCATGTGTTATTACCCTTGCACAAGCTACTGTTGCATGTACAGCTATATTGTAGCTGCGGATATGATTTCCTTTGCTTCAATCATTATAGGACAGTGCCTGTAGTGGGCCAGTTTTTGGAGTCCTGCAAAGGACACCTATATCCATGTTTAAAGAGTAAAACTTGCAGATTTGGCACACTGGTACTTTCCGGGCAATGGTTTGGAAAGCAGCAGTGTATTTACCTTTCTTGCATGTCTGTATGTCTATCCATAATAGCTATGATGTAACCTATTTATGTACATGTGTTATATCTACAAGGACAGATGTTTATATGTTTGTTATGTATATATAGTTTAATGTAATTGTGTGTGTATGCATATATATATGTCTGTACATTCTTTATTTCATATATTTATTTAGTGTAAGTCTGTGGAAATATATCTATACACAAATATATATATATATATATATATATATATATATATATATATATATATATATATATATATCCATATATAGATATATAAAAAAACATGTAGAAAACAGCATTCATTTGCTATGCTGTGAGCAGATTACACATGCGCAGGTGCACTTGCATATCCTTATTGTTGGTTACATATGTTTACTAAGTCTTTGTGCTTACATGGGCTTTCTTAATTGTGACGGTACCAGTACAATATCTGTAATCCAGTTAACAGACATATGTGAAACACACGTTCACCTTTACATATTTAAATGTCTTTACAGCACACATGCATTCATTAACTCATATGTGCTGTAGTCGTAGTTGACCCGGGACTGCATTCACGTTGGCCGGATGCTGTAACCACTATACTATTGGTGTTCTGACTCATTTATATGCATACCCATAGTACATAGCTACATTAATATACACCTCACCGCTTCACTTACAACACAGGCATCCATTCTCCTGCTGGGAAAAACGCGGTACTACATATTACACATTCCCTATTCTCTACTGCTCTTGAACCAAGCTGCATATTTAATCACTCCAAGGATATGCAGAACTCCAAGGCTTATAGACCTGGCACATACAAGTCTTTGATTGTCAGGATGTTCATGTGATGATCTGGATTTAGGCTTGTCCGGCTGGTGAAAGGAACTGCCCTGACCGAGTTCAAATGTCAGACGAAGCACATGGACAGAATTTGTCCATTTTATAGAGGTTTACCTGTGTTTACAGACACAGGTCTTTCAGCACCTGTCAGCAGCTTTTTATGTTGGCAATACATAATATGGGTGGGGGTGGTTACAATACATAATCCACGGTGAGGGGTGTTCCCATTCACATTTGATTATTTCCTGTATGCATTCATACGAGGATTATTATTTTGGACATGAACTAACTACAAGTATGCAGTAGTACAGTAAACAAATGTGAAGGTTTGTTACTGTAAATATGTACGGACCTCTGTATTACACTGTTGTTTTCTGGCAAATCAGTAGCTAGTAATTAAAGACTGAAGTCAGAACGTAATAACAGACAGTTGAGTTTCATACTTCATACTCTTCAGGAAATTAATGCCAATGTACAAACTGTTATTCTATCAACTTTCTAAGTTTCTAAGAGCAATCTTTACAAATTGTCCATATGTTTGGGCCTTAGTCCCACTTTTATTCAAGGCTTTGTCCAGATATCTTGCTCTCAGAGGTTGACAGGTATACTTTTATTCACGGCTTTGTCCAGATATCTTACTCTCAGAGGTTGACAGGTATGGTCGGTCACACCTGCATACACATTAAGTGTCCCTCACACAGTAGATCAGGGTTATCCTGTTTACGCCAGTGCCTTCATCACCCCTATACCATTTGCCACTATGCGAATGTGTGCAATATATTTCCACTTATTCGTATCGGGATACTTGCATCACGGGCAAGTGTTTGATCCTGGGTAGTAGGTTATGCATGACCACTTAGGGCTGGACAGTGTCTTGCACCTCTAATGCACATTCCAACTTCTGTCCAGATATCTACAAGACTGGACTTTGTGTCTTCCATTTTAATGTTTACACAGGTTATGTATCCCATGAGGGATATCCAAAAATTGTACCGAACCACAACAAGAGGAATACCGAACATCGTTTTGGAGTTACGTCAATGTGCTGAGGTCGTGTGCAATCTTGCAACTGCCTAGGGTGACACTACCTACTACATATGCATAGTGGTCACTATGTGTAGCTCTGGCTGCACCAAACCAGTAGACCACGTACAGCTGGATTTGGTGGATGTTCAGGTATGGGAGCGGGTTGTGTGATGTGGAGGGGATGCTGGGTAGTCCATTATGCATCCAGGTATGTTGCATTTGTTATGGCCAGTTCCATCCAGGTGTGTTGCATTTGTTATGGCCAGTTCCATCAGGACCAATCTGTGGGTATGTGCCGGTGACATATCTATACATTTGTATCGCACATTTCAATATTCATCTGTTTGTGGGATTGTGTTCTACAGTATGGCCTGTCTGCTTGTATTTTAGCTGTTTATACATGTGTTTGTGCTTCTTTCAGCTTCACCCGCTGCTCCCTCATACACCTCCAGTTCACCTATTCTGCATATGACACAGTATCGCCTTGGAGGATTGTACCATTACCCATACATCCCACACACACAGATTCCTCACACCCCATACATCACTGCTTTGGTTGTTGGCCCATGACATGGCCAGAGTAACACATTGAATACCCTACATGTGTCTGGTACCTGTATGGTTGTGTGGACTACCCTGCCATGTTTGCTTTCCACATGCTATACCTCATGCACATAGGTACACGCCCATACTTCACTTTCATTACATGTTTGGTATACCCGGGTACTACCCGTTCGACTGTGACGCATCCTGACAAGTTCAGCTTGTACCGCTGACTTCTGGATTTTGGTGGCCTGTTGTACTCATTGGTAGGATGCCACCTTTTCCTATGTCCAGGATGGGATATATTCCGTACACATATCTGACTGTAGTGGACAATGCCTCCCCACAGTCGACGGTAGGGTTGCCACCTTTTCAATTGGCCAAAGTGGGACATTTTTGGTACACACATCACATTTTACAGGCCGACACATACCCACGGTCAGTACACAGGATAGAACTTAGACTTCTTGCCTATATAAAAGCTTATTTTTGTAGCAGTTCAATAACTTATTCTGTTTCTTATAACATTTATGTAATTTAGATACAGAAAACCTGTTTAATGCAACTATTACATAACGTATAGGGAATAATTTTGTCCTATAATCTCAGGACATTTGCCATTGTTACAGGTTTTGTCAGGACACAACTGCCCAAAGAGGGACTGCTGCTCGCAAAGTGAGACAGGTGGTAATACTAGTTGACGGTACGGATAATACTGTTCCTTTCAGCCTACATGGGTCCTTATTGTTGTGGCTGTTTGTATGCTGCTTCTGTTTCATTTACATGCTTATTCTATTTCTTATCACATTTGGTATGTGAAATACAGACATACCTTTTGTATGTGACTATTACATGCCTTGTGGGATATAATTCGGACATACGGTCGCTAGATATCTACATTTCTCATGTATTTTGTTATGGGCACATCTGCCCAGCTGTGTACCCTCCCTCACATTATGGGTCAGCTGGTGACCCTCACCATTGGGCTGGACATACCTACTGGCGGATCGCTAACATATGATGCGTTTCACTTCCACTTGGTATGGCTATCTACACTGCATTGGACTACGGCCACACGGTCTTCCATGTCATTTGTTCATGGGATAGGGACCCATTATTCCCTACCGTGCATTTGTGTTTGCTTCATCACGTTGTGTTCACGGGTACTTTCTTGCATGCTTTGCATACATTTCAGTATCCAGGGACACTGACGTGGTTACTATCTTGCAACTTGTTATATGCAAGCATTTTAGGTTGCACATCAACAGCTGCCATTTCCATACCTCCATGCAATACTTCGACATGCCCTATGCACTCACGCTCCTTTCCTGTGCACTTGGCTGTGTCGGCAGCGCGCCTTCATTGCTATGCATTTGGCACTACTGCACCATCTTCATGCTGCACGGTCGGTGCAAGCCTAATGCTGGCCTTGCGCCGAGCTTCATGAATCCCGGGGTGTGAGTACTTGTAGCAGTGCGGTGGTAGCATGTACTTATGAATATGCATTTATGTATTTATATTTTTTATTATTGAAACTGCTGGGCTGGAAATGTAGTAAAATAGAAATCCTCTGCTTTTTTTTGTAGTGCATATTTCAAATACTCACCTGAAACCTCATAGTAGTGAGGTTTTTAAAAAAAAACAGTACCACATGATATTGAAGACTCATTTGCCATGAATCTGTAGACGTTGTAAGTAAATGTGAATATATTTGTGTGTGTGTGTGTGTGTGTGTGTGTGTGTGTGTGTGTGTGTGTGTGTGTGTGTGTGTATGTGTGTGTGTGTGTGTGTGTGTGTGTGTGTGTGTGTGTGTGTGTGTGTGTGTGTGTGTGTATGTATGTGTGAGCACAGCTCAGTTTACAACTATCCTTGATTTTGCAAAACATTTATAATTTTGCCTCATATTTTTGCCGTGTCCCTAATTAAATTCTATATTCTGTGGTAAATCACTGAGGATTACAGTCAGCACATAATGCCAGTCATTAGAGTTTCATGCTCTTTGCTCAGAAAATGCATGCAGATGCAACAGACTTCAAAGTAAATAAGAGACACCTAGCATTTAGTGCAGAGGAGTAAAGCTTTCCGCTATTAAAACTGCTTTCAGCCATCAACAATGCAAAATCTGATTCCTTCTACAAACACTTGCTTACTTGTGACTTTGACCAAGTTATTTATTCAGCTCACAGATACCCCTTAAATTAAGACGTTTTGTACAGTGAAATTATCCAGTTAACAATAAGAAAAAAATGCCCTATCTTTGAGCATGTGTTGACCCACTGTTTTTGCCTTTGTCCAGAATTCTTGATCAAAGAAGTAGAGAGATATTTTGGACTACTCTGTTCCACATAAGATTTGTGATTTTCTGACAAATATCTGTAGATTTCAGTCACGTCACTAAATGGCAGGTTTGTGGGTTTCAGACTTTATAAACTTTAGAAAATTTTACTAATACAAAGCTTATTATTCTAGCATCTTAGTATGGAAGAGAAATATTTAAGATATATCATTGATTTTGTGTTGATGTCTTTAATTCTTAAGCTAAGAAACCAAAGAGGTGGGGGTTGCAATTGGTTGCACAGTATGGCTCTGATAGCAATGAGTTGGGATAGATTTCTGGGATATTACTGATGCAATTGTACATTCACTTGATCTCAGTCAGATGTCTCTGAGGTGTATGTAGTTAAATAAGTGATTGTACTTGATGGGCATATCTGTGAATGAGTAGGTGTCATTGAGCAGTGAGCATTGTTCTTGATTGTCACTAATTCTGTCTCATATTTGTTGTCTTCCCCTAGCAAAATTTGTGTGTTTTTTTTAACAAACTGTTTTGGATTGAAGCCTAAATGGTGGCAAATGTGTATGTTTCAGACTATATCCATCAGGAAATGCTTGCTAATGCAAAACCTATTACACAAACTCCTCTGTAATAGATATACTTAACATGTGTTCTTGAATGTGGGTCTCTTTACTAATTCTTGAACCAAGACAATGGTAGAACATGGAAGGGGTGGTGAGTTGCACTATATAGTTCTCAAAGCAGTGAAGCAAAGTACATTTCTAGGTCATTATTCATGAATGTTTTCATTTATTTAATTACAACCAAACATCTAAGATGAATGCAGTCATAACAAAGGGCTGTAATTGATGGACATGTTTGTTTGTGTGTGTGTGTGTGTGTGTGTGTGTGTGTGTGTGTGTGTGTGTGTGTGTGTGTGTGTGTGTTTATGTGCATATGTGCACATATATATATATATATATATATATATATATATATATATATATATATATATATATATATATACACACACATATATACATATACAGATTTAGTCCCTACATTCCAAAGTAGTAAAAAAAGGAACTGATTATAGTTAAGAAGAGCATCATCATATGAGCCATGTTTTTCACTCGTATCCTTGTTTCCTTATTTTGTTGACTGTTAACAATGTGTTTTATTATCTGTTTATTAATAAAATGGTCAACAGTGGACAATTTAGCTTGGTTATGAAAGGAACATTTGTGTGAAATGCAGTGTGCTGGGTATGAGAATGCTGGCCTGCCACTTAGTACAGATGGGTAGGACTACACAGTGTTAATCAACTGCTTCCAGTAGTGCAGATTTTAAATTCCTTCAGGCTTTGTTTCTCTGCTGTGTGACTCTGACCAAGTCACTTCACCAGACAGTGTTTCTGAGCTGCCTTAAAAAGGACACTTGCATCCAGTAGTCTTTCTTGGGCTACTAGCAAATGCATTATACATTCCTCCGGTTTCAGTAAACTTACATGCAGGAATATCTTATTCCCATATAGCACAGCAGTGTGCCATGCATATTCATGAAGGTGTGCTGCTGTGTTGTAATATGGACATGGTTCTGTGTATGAATGCAGAGGGTGTCTGAGAGCAGTGCTCTCACAACACACATGCCCCCTGCACACCAGAATTGCTGTATGGCACTCTAAATGAGTGAGATCACTTGTTATACCTCCCAACGCATCAGAGTAAGAAATCTGGACAAAGCCATAAGGGCAATTGTCCCTACAAACTAAGAAAGTTGATAGAAAAACAGGATTAGCATTAGCATGAATTTTTGGCAGGGTATGAAGTATATAATGCACACCTCTCAACCCGTCAGAGTAAGAAATCTGGACAAAGCCATAAGGGACAATTGTCCCTACAAACCGAGAAAGTTGATAGAATAACAGGTTTAGCATTATCATGAATTTTCGGCAGGGTATGAAGTATGTAAAGCACACCTCTCAACCCGTCCGAGTAAGAAATCTGGTCAAAGCCAAAGAATAACAGGTTTAGCCTTAGCATGGACATTCTGAAGGGTTGTTGTCGTGTCTTTTGGCTTTTCCCGGTTAGGGGTCACCACAGTGGAACTCCGGTCTGCAGTAGATTTTTATGTGCCGAGTTGCCAGCCCTGACGCACAACCTTCAATGAAGGTACACCCATTCACGCATGTCTTCACACAGAAGACGCTCTAGCTGAGAATCGAACAGGACAGCGTCTTACTGTGAGGAGACAACGCTACCCCAGCACCACCACCGCTGAAGGGTAAGAAGTAAAAAACACAACAAATACATTTTTTTTCACATGTGCAATAAGGTTTAAGTGTAGTTGCGCAGGTGTGCCCGTTGCTTAGCTATACTTAGCCCAGCTGAAACGGCACGATAAGTTAAATAGCAATAGACATCTAACATAAGCATTTATGCAATAGTGTAGCTGTTAGAGCGTATGCATGTAGTCATTCACTGTTCCAGCCTCACCAAAGCCATTTCCATTTTGTATGTGTAATCATTACGCTTTTAATTTATTTGTATATTTATGTAGGAAGTAACATATATCTCTCAACAAGAGTAGTGTATTAGGCTTAGATGTGAGGTGTCAGTATAATAAAGTAGTGAAACCCCCATATAAACACAAGTGCCCCATACAGTATAGTTACACAAGAATAAATGTAATTACAGCACATTGAGGGATGTCAGGGAAGGTAAACAAATGTATAATATGTAATGAATGATGAATCAATCCCATACAGGTGGCAGTACAATAAAATAAAACATAAGCAATGCTAAGCATTGCACAGTTATGCTAATAGGGTGTACGCATTGTGCATATATGAATGCTAAGCAATGAGCAGCCCAGCTAAGTGGATTTGCCCATTGGTAAGGAGTGCTGAACCTGGCTCTTTAAGCATTGCCAACCTTAGCTAGGCAGGATTGTCCGTAGCTTAGCTTAGCTCAGCATATTCAAAACAGTCCAATCACGGCAAAGGGTGGGAATTCAGCCGTATTTAAACCCCATAGGTGGGAATACAGCTCATAACTGGTTGTAGTTCCCCACTGTAGGCAGTATGGCAGGTGTCGGAGAGGGCATGATCTTTCAGGTGAATCGTTGGGACATACAAGATTACAAGGTCATGGTAGGACTCCTGGCAAAAAAACATGATGTGAGACTGCTGTAGGACGTGTGCCAGGGCTCCCAATACAAAGTGGAAGCCTGGGAAAGTCTTGCCCTGTGATCTCACTAGCGCCACTGGTGTCCCTTGGACTGGTGAGCAGGTCCGGCCCCGCTATGCCGATTTGAAATGGAGGAAGAGGGAACTCTTTGAACAGTGGGTCCAAGAAGCAAGACAGAGGGGAGATGTTCCAGCAGTGTGTATGTATTCATAGCAATAGCTGTTTAACAAAGTCCAGCCTGTGTATGTGATGGATAGGTATGCCTAAATGTTTTTCTATTTTCATTACAGCTTCAGCTGAGTGGGCTGCGAACCAGGAAGCCCATGCCAGTTGGTTGCAAAGGCTGTGTTGTGAATCTGATGAGTAACAATCCTGCTTGTAGTAGTCATACCAAATAAATATAAAGGAGTAGAATGTCACCTGGCAGTATAAAAAAGTGTATGGTTTGTACTGAATAAACCAGACAATATGACAGTAATACTCCCATATAGGTCATATTTAAATAAAACTGTAAATGCCTGGCAATAAAGTTTTAAATCCTGGGCTGGTTGTGTTTACTCTGGTATTGTATGGCATGAAATGTTTCATTCACCAAGATCTGATATCTGAATAGTAATGTTGGGTTAACTACTGTTTCCCACACTGTGCTACATAAAACATATGTCTAGGAATGTATGTATAAGAATATTGTAATTACGAGGTCAGATTGTACAGCCAAGAGAGACTTAGACAGAAAACACTGAAGGAAGAGACAGCAGTTTCTCAAAATCTCACACTGTTGAACCACAAATTGTATTTTTAACTGTATGAGACCTTGTGTTTGTCTATGTGTGTGTGTGTGTGTGTGTGTGTGTGTGTGTGTGTGTGTGTATATATATATATATATATATATATATATATATATATATAAATATACACACACACATATATATATATATATATATATATATATATATATATATATATATGTCTGTGTGTGTGTGTCTATATACATATATATATATATATACATATATATATATATATATATATATATATATATATATATATATATATATAGTTCCCATTCAGAAGCCTGAAACATCATAATCCTGAAAATCAAAATCCTGAAACCAAAAGCCTGAAAATTCAGAATCCTGAAAACTCAAAATCCTGAAAGCCCAAAATCCTGAAAGCCCAAATTCCTGAAACTCAAAATCCTGAAAACACAAAATAGACATACTGATGTCATTGTGGCTTTGCTATTGTTAGCCCTGTGGTGTTAGGTCATGCGTTGGGGTCAGGTAAGTGTGCGGTTGGTTTTATGTTAGGGTTAGGGGCGGTTTAAGTGAGTTAGGGTTAGGGCGCAGGTTAGGCATGAATGCAATAGTGACAAATATTGGGGTTAGAGGTGGTTTAAGTGAGTTAGGGTTAGGGCGCGGCTCAGGTGAGTGTACGATAGTGACGGACCTTAGGGTTAGAGCTAGGGTCAGGGTCAGTTGGTAGATATTAATGTCTTTATAGTGACATATTAGCATTATTTGTGTTTTCAGGATTTTGAGTTTCAGGATTTTGGGCTTTCAGGATTTTGGGCTTTCAGGATTTTGAGTTTTCAGGATTCTGAATTTTCAGGCTTTTGGTTTCAGGATTTTGATTTTCAGGCTTATGATGTTTCAGGCTTCTGAATGGGACCCATACATATATATATATATATATATATATATATATATATATATATATATATATATATATATATATGTATATATATATATATAGGTTCATAGGTTCATAGGTTCATACTAGGCTATCTGCCCTAGGGCATTTATAAGCCTAGCCAGAGTGTGTTTGGCTTTCGCCACCCATTTTAAATTAATTTTGCTATGCCTTTTTTTGAGGTTAGTATACTGTGCCTCTGTCTAACAGTGACACAGAAGTGATAGCCGGGGTAAACCTATGATCTCCCATCCACTCATCAAGATTCCTCTTGAAGAGAGTCAATGTGGGACTCTGCCTAACCTGGACTGGGATTTTATTCCAGAGTGAAGGGAGCCTCTGGGTTATGAATCTGTCCCTCCAGCATGTCCTATTTATTTCAGTGCTGAGTTTCAAGTCTCTCGAGCACGTAGCTTGATGGGATTTGGATTTTTTGAGGTGCAGCATGTCCATTAATTTCGGGTTGGACATGGCTTTATACATCAGGCACTGATCGCCTCTGAGCAGGCGGTATGCCACTGAGTAGAGCTGGAGTTTCTTTAACCGGGCAGCATGTGGCATCTGTTTGAGCCCTTTGATCCTCTTGGTGAGGTACTTTTGGGGTCTTACCAGTTGCTGCAGGTGTCTGGTAAGGTACATCCCAAAAGGGGCATTGTACTCAATTGTGGGCCTGATGAGGGATGAGTAAAGAGGTACGATGGCCTCCCCTGATCTAGATGTGAATCTCTTCATGATTAGGTGGGCTATATAAAATGTTTTTCTAACCACTTTGGCCATGTGGTTGTCAAATGAGAGATTGCTATCAACTTGGGTCCCCAGGTCCCTAATGACTTCTTCTGTACTTAATGGATTACCACCTATGTGGTAATTTGTGGGCACTTTGTTTTTGCCAAAGGGGATGACTATACACTTTTTGGTGTTTAGCTTGAGGCCATGGCTCTGGCATCAGTTGTCTGTTTCTATGAGGCCCTTTTGGAGGATGCTTGTGTCGGCTGGAGAGTTGATTATGGCACCCAGTTTGCAGTCATCTGCGAACTTGGTCAGCCACAGTCCTTCTGTGTTGGCCTGTACCGAGAAATATATACCGAACAAGAGAGGTCCCAGGACTGAGCCTTGTGGGACACCACTTGTAACTGGTTTGGAGTCTGACATGGCTCCAGCAATTCTAACCATGTGGGTTCTGTCCTTGAGCCAGTTTGCAACCCATCTAGTGACATAGGGGTTTATATTTAAGCTGGTGAGCTTATCTATAATGCCCGAGTGGGGTATTGTATCAAAGGCTTTTGCGAGGTCCAGGTAGGCTGTGTGGACCACCTTCCCCTCGTCAATGGCCTTGGTGATGGTTTCAAAGAAATCGACCAGGTTTAAGAGGCAGGATTAACAAAGCCAAACTGGGTAGGATCCATTGTCTGTAGGTCCCCAATATCTTTATTTATGAGGTCCATGATGATCCTTTCCATAGCTTTGCAGACCAAGCTAGTCAGGCTTATGGGGTGATAGTTTCCAGGATCTGCCACTCTTTGGGTGCATATCCTGTAGTAAGGCTAAGATTGAACAGTAGTTTTATGTTTGGGTTTAGCTCTTCTTGGAGTTCATGTAGGATGCAGCCGGGACACCATCTGGTCCCATTGATGCTGTGTTTTTTGCTTTGGAGAGGGCGGCTCTTACCTGAGCATCTGAGATGTCAGGGGGGGCAGCACTCTGTTGGGATAGATATTTGCCCTTTTGGTGGGGAGAGGGGGGAGAAGTTTGCACTGAACCTGTCAGCTAGGATGTTGGCAATGTCTGTGGGCTCTGTGTATTTTTTGTCATTTTGGACTAATTCTGAGCATATCTGGGAATTCCCACCCAAGTTCCTAACATAACTAAAGAAAGCCTTGTGATTATCCTTAGTGTCCTGTGCAATTTTTCTCTCAAAGCTGGCCTTAGACGATTTTATGAGTGCCTGTAGTTTTTTGCTAATACTGATCAGAGATGCCTTCCCTTTTTGGGATTTTGCTCTATCATGTAGTAGCTTCCTCCTTCTATTGTATAGTTTGTTTATGGCTGGGGTCCACCAGACAGGACGTCTGCCTTTGGAGGATTGGGTCTTGATTTTATTTGGGATTGCATGATCCATGCATTCCTGAAGGTGTTCATAGAATGCGTTTATAAAGGATTCTGCGGTCTGGGCCGTATTTTCCACAGGCCCAGGGGCTTTGAAGGATTTCGCCTCAGTTTTGAGGCATGTGAAATTTGCTTTAGAGAAGTTTTTCACTGTGGTTTTCTGGTCAGGGCGTGGGGTCGGGATGTGAATATCCAGTGAGATTAGTTTATGGTCTGATTTTACCAGTGAGGGATACACTTCTGGTCTGGAGCATAGTGTCCCAATGTTGGTGATGATCAGGTCCAGTATGTTTTCCCCTCTTGTGGGAGTGGTAATAAGTTGTTCCATAGCATTTGAGTTTATAAATTCTAGGAACCTTTGGGCTAGGGTGTTGGAGCTAGAGTAATGCTCCCAGTCTATGTTTGGGTAGTTGAAGTCGCCCAATATAATGGTGTTTGGAGAGACCTTCATATTTTCCAGTATTCTCAGGAAGGCCAAGTGGGGTTCCTGTGTTTGGGAGGGTGGTCTGTAGCAGGCTATAAATTGGAAGGCAGTTTTACCCACAGTTAGTTGCACATGGATAGTCTCTGATGCTTCGTGCTGTGCCACCAACCTGGAGGTGTGGGTATCTTTGACGAATATTGATACTCCCCCTCCTTTTGTGGTTCGGTCCAAGTTTTGGGGCCGAAAAGCATGATATAAGGTATAACCTGGTAGTGCTGGGGTGCTCTTGGGAACCTTGAACCAGGTTTCTGTTACTGCACAAATATCGATGTTCTCCATGCTAAGGTGAGTTTCGAGTGTGTGCATCTTGAGGTTTAGACTTCTGGCGTTGAGTAGCATTACTCTTAGTTTCTTATCCCTTGTGATACCTATGGAGGTGGGTTTGTCTTTTGAGCCTTGCCTAAAAAAGGCACTATGGGGGTAGCAAGAGCCTTTGCCAATATCCGAAAGCCCAGGGGTGACAGGTGCAAGCCGTCCCTAGCGAAGCATCGTGGCTTGTCGAGCATGTCATCCCAGGCTGACAGGCATCGGATCCCCTTTGAATGACACCGACACTTAAGCCAATTGTTGAAATTGATCATCTTGTCTTCATATTGTGGCATCATTCTTGGTGAGGGTAAGATGCTACTCAAGGTCAGAGTCATACTGGCCTGGGCTACATGCTCAGAGAGCTCCTCTATGTCTCTTTTCATGTAGTCCAGGGAGGTACGTCTCAGGTCATTCACACCAGCATGTACAATGACTGAGTCATATTTGTACTTGCCTTGGAGTGACCTGAGTGCTTGTGTTATGTGGCGGATCCTAGCTCCTGACAGGCAGCTCACCGTGACCTTCTCCTTGTTCAGCCTGGTGAGCGGGACGTCAGTGTGCCTGACGATAGAGTCACCTTTTACAAGTGTATCAGGTGGGTTGTTTAGCCTTAAGGGCTGTGACTGTTCGGCACACTGGCTTTGTGAACTATGTGTTGCATGTGTTTTGTTTTGGGGTAGCGGTTGCTTGGGTGTCTGCTTTGGAGGTCTCTGCTGCTTAGGCAGATTTTTATTTAGAGCCTCCGAGTATGTTTTTGTGCGTTCATGTGTTTGGTTTGTTGTCGTGGTAGGTCTATGTGAGACTGGAATTGTAGTGAATGTGGTTTCCTTCTCCTTCTGACTGGTTACGCCAGTACTGAGTTGAGAGAGCTTAGCCTCCAGTTTGGCTATATGGTTGCATCTCTCACATGTGTTGGAATTTGTTGGGAGGAGGAGAGGGTTGTCTGTGTACATGAGGCAGTTGTAACATTGCCTCAGGATTCCCAGATTCACCAGCTGGACCGGAGAGGAGATTGACAACTGACCTTTGGCCATGCTAGAATAGTATTGGGAATTCCTTTATAATTGAAAAAAGGGCCAATGGGGAACAAGGTACTCAAGGGGAGTTTGTGAGGGTGTAGTGCTTTTAATTTTTTAGAGCTGACTTATATAATTGCTTTAGTGAGCAAGTGTCAGGTAACTTAAATGCAATGTGTTACAGGTAACTTAAATGCAAAAATGACAAACAGTAACTTTCTTTCAAGTGAAACAAGGAAATAAGTACAGTAAGCAATGCAGATATCACTAGGGATCCACAGAAGAGCTAAAAGGCCGCATTTTAGGTGGAATTAGCATTTCAGGGAAATAAACAAACAACAAGCATACAAATAAAGCTAGATTCAGCAGGTCTGGCTCTAGTCTATGCTACAGCAAACAAGGTGTACCAATTTCAGTAAGAAACAGTTAGAATATGCAGGCACTATAAGCCTCTAACCAGAAATTCCCTGCTCTGAAGGGCAGAGTCCAGCCTCTCCTCCCACAAGAGTGCAGACCGCAATCCTTCTTAATGTAAAATAACTGGCCTGAAGCCCAAGTGCTTAAACCAGAACTAATACACTTTTAGAATAACAGACACTGAGCTCTCAATCAGCAGTTCCCAACTTAGAAGGATGTAAGCTACCTGTCCTGCCACCACAGTGCAGGCCACAAACCTTCCTAATATAAAACAACTGGTCTGAAGCCCAAGTGCTTAATCCAAAAGACTTAGAAATGATAGCTACACTTTAATCAAGTTACTACCAGCAGTAATAAATACAACTGAATACTTTAAAGAATGCCTGGATTAGTGCTCAAGTTATACAAACAAAGCTAGATTCAGCAGGCCTGGATCTAGTCTATGCTACAGCAAATGAGGTGTACCAATTTCAGTAAGAAGCAGTTCAAATATGCAGGCACTATAAGCTTTAACCAGAAATTCCCAGCTCAGAAGGATAGAGTCCAGCCTCTCCTCCCACAAGAGTGCAGAACACGAACCCTCCTAATGTAAAATAACTGGCTTCAAGCCCAAGTGCTTAAACCAGAATTAATACACTTTTAGAATAACAGACACTGAGCCCTCAATCAGCAGTTCCCAACTTAGAAGGATGTAAGCTACCTGTTCTGCCACTACAGTGCAGACCACAAACCTTCCTAATGTAAAACTGGTCTAAAGCCCAGGTGCTTAAACTAAAAGGCTTACAATGAGTTACACCAAGCAGTAATAAATACAATTGAGTACTTTTAAGATGACGCAAAAGCAAAATAAAGTAGGAAAAAACACAAATACAGTAAAAGCAGATACATTTTTTTTTTTTTGGAAAGAGAGAAAGGAAAGAGAGAAATGAGTAGCAGAAACTAAGCTGATTGGCCTTCTCAAATGCTCTCCCTGTACTGGGTAGAATGAGGTAATGACACTAGACTGGGAGGAGGGTCCCAGATCAAATTTACACTAGGGGCGGGCAACTGCAAAGCCACCAACTATAAAAACACTATACCAACAGGGAGGGAGGGTGGGAAACAAACAGCAGAAATGTTACTCACAGCTGAAAAGCAGCAGTGAGCCTTTAAATGAAACTTTTAAACAGCTAAAGGAGCCACTAGAAAAAAAAGAGTTTAACTGCAACAAGTTATCATAAACAAACAACCCATATATATATATGTATATATACATATATATAATTATATATATATATATATATATATATATATATATATATATATATATATATGTATAGTTGTGTGTGTGTGTATGTGTGTGTGTGTCTACAACAGAAGGAGGGAACCGATATGTAAAATGGTGAAGACCCAAGACAGGAAATAAACCATTATCAGCCGCAATGAATAGTTGAGATCCTTCATCAAATACTACAATGTTAACTGTGAGACAGAATTGGAGCATATAGTAAAGACAAACACAAGGCATCATACAGTTATGTGAAGAATCTGCATGGCAATACCAAAATTTGCTCTGAGCTACTAGGCAATGGCACCTCCCAGGCTGAGCCAACAAATAATGCCAATATACTGGCTGGCATCTTGAGTACAAATGTTACCCCTCAACCCCCCCAAAAGGACCAATCAGAATACCAGTACACCACCAGGCACCCAGTATTACTGCAGCACAGGTTAAAACACCACTGTCCAAGGCCAAGAATACAGCTTCTATGGGACCTGAGAATATCACTGGTTGTGTTCTACATGAACTACAGTGTGACCTGGCACCTTATCTGTGTGCCCTGTTCAAGCACAACCTCACCTCAGGCTTTATACCTACTGAATTGTACACTGCTACAGTCACCCCTCTCCACAAATTTGGTGTAACTGCAGACCCTGGGAAATACCGCCCCAACTGCCTGACAAGTCTGTTATGCGAAGCTATGGAATGCATCATCATGCACCTAATAAACAGGGATATGTGAATCTGCAGACTCAGGATAACACACAGTTTATCATTGTGAAGGGTAGGTCATACCTATTAATTTGACCTGGTCAACTTCTTGGTATCAGTCACCTGAGCTGTGGATGAAGGCAAGGTGACACATACAGACTACATTGATCTGGCCAAAGCCTTTGATAACATTCCTCACTCACTAAGCCCGGCATCAACCCCTATATCACTAGGTGAGAACAGAGGCACAAACACAGGGGTAGATTGGACATATGCTGTCATACACTGAGACTGTTGGAGATGTCACTGGGTTTGTTGTAACATTCTTTATGAGGAATATGACATCAGTAATACCAATAGATGTGAGTATTTACTGACTGCATTCAGGGGTTGGGAGGGTGGCTTAATGGTTACGGTTAGGTGTTAAGGTTAAGGTGTTTGCCTTACAAACACAAGGTGCAGGGTTTGAATCTCACAAGGGATAATTGGCTAGGCTTAAAATGGCTCGCAAGGGCAGTTAGCTTAGTACTAATCTATGAGCCTATGAGTCTATTCCCCGGAGTGCACAACTGATTTACCAAGGACACCAACTGTCTGGTGAGCACACAAAACCTAACAGGCAGACATGTGGCCAGTCTGTGGACAGTGTTCCAGTGGAGAGGTATGTCAGAGACATATCACTGTGAGTCGTAACGTCACACACTAAATGCATGTCCACACTAACCCTGTCAATCTATCAGTCCACCATGTGTATAACAGCACTGATGACACAGAATCTGTACACATATCTGGGGATATGTCCACCATGTTGGTTGGCTGTCTCCTCATGTCCTGTCCTGTGATGTATTGCCACCCACTGTATGTGAATCTGTAGGCTACCACCTCTGTAATATCACTCACACAGGCAAGGAAATGGGGCAATGCCAACATTAAGGAATGTTCCATATGTCAGAACTAGCAGCAGTGTCCAGGCCC